>NW_025109283.1:428823-461873 GCF_011392965.1 Frieseomelitta varia
AAAAAAAAAAAAAAAAAGAAATTGCGCCTCTGATAATATTCGACGAGACTGCAACTTGTTCGTTTGTTTCGCGTTATGTCAGTATCGCGTTGGAAATTGCAGGAACAGGATATGGTACAGGGATGATACTGTTGCGCGTTGTCGGGAAATAAAAATTCAAGACACTGCTGTCGTTCGTTCTGCCGTTGCAATTAAGGGGCAATGACGGAGGGAATTGCATATTCTCTCGTCGCGGTTTTCCCATTCTACTCATTAGTAACTCTTTCCTCGCGATGGAACAAGAAGAGAAGAAAGCCGAAATGGGATTACGTTGTTCCATTTCCGAGCAGCGCCGCGGCTTGTTCGCCGTTCTACGAAAACGAGGTATTATCTCTCCACCTTTTTATTATTTCCCCCTTTTTTCTGCTGTTTCTCAGCTCCTTCTCGCATGGAAAAGGAATTTATCCCTCAATTGTTCCGTCTGCTAGACTGATTCGCGTTAAGACAAATATCGTGCTTCTTTATTTACCTTGCTGAATATTCCTTGAGCAGAGAGTGAGAGAGAGAGAGAGAGAGAGAGTTATGTTTTCGTAGAATTGATAAACAACCAGCGATTTTTTACACGACTTTTCTCGCGGGATATTAATAGCACTTGCAGAAGAAGATTAAAACGGAGGAGAAATCTCGCAGAGGAAATTTATCGCCCGGCCAGCTTATATTCTCTTTGAAACCGAGGAGGAAAATGAATTTTTCTATTGTTACATGTTGAGCGCGATTTAACCCGCGACAAATTTCACGTTCCCTACACCCGTCTGAAGTGCCGGCGAGATTTAATAAATTAATTGCGAGGGAGGATCTCTCGAATGACGCGTAAAAACCGAGCAGTCCACTCTTTTCCAATTTTTTGCGATCCGAGCTTCTACCGAAGGCGTGAATTTCGCAGAAACTTTTGTCTCGACGTGTCGTTTGTAAATTAATTTTTTAATGGACTGTAGATGCTTACGGACATTTGGAAAATTTAAAGATGTACAAATCCAACGTGATTCCACAAAGTGTCTAGAATAGAACAGTCGTTGAAATAAATCTTTGCAAAAAATATGAATTCGCTCTTTTAACAATTCTATTACTGGTACTATTAATAGTGAATTTTCGCGAAAACTGTAGAACGAACGAAGGGTCTGAAAGAAACAACTCCGTTTTTCACTATATAATTAAAAAAGAAGTGATCTTTTTAATGTTGGCTCCAAGTAAAAATTCATTTATTGATCGAAACGATAAACGATCTTAATTATCTAATCATTTTCATGTTGGTTCACTATTATTCAAAATTTCTTTCAATCCATTAATTAATTTCATTCTTTTCGCTATTTTTATATCAATTAATATTTATTTTATCAAACCATCATCATTATTATTTATACATACAATTTTAATTATTATAATTAGAGGAATGATGATTCTATTTTCATATTTCATTTGTTTAATTAATTTACAAAAAATTATAAAAAATGAATTTAAACTCTATTATCTTTCAATATACATTTATTACAATAATTACATTATTATTTTTTAATTTCAACTTTTTATTAATAATAAAACATTTTAAAATTCACAACAATAATTATATTTATTCAATAATGAAATTGCTCTATTGTCCAAATATTATATAATTATTTTATTCATGATTTTAATACTTTTAATTATCCGAGAATAGAATTGCAGCAGCCACGAATCGAACGCTCGATTCCGCAAACAACGAAATGAAGCAGACTCACTAGTGTTCGCGAAACACGCGACGGAATCGCGACCGTGAAACAGAAGTAACGAGCGAAAGGATCGCGAGTTTATCGGTAAGGTGATTGCAATCGTGAAATATACGAGGTATTACGATTCATTACGACTGATTCCGCGATTGAACGTTGAAATGGAGCGAAAGGGCAATTCCCTTTTTGTCAACCAGACATCGAAAGGTCCACTGGCTCGATGCATTTATCGCGATGCACGAGCACACGTGCACGGGTTGTAGTCATGCATAATGCATCATCCGGGGCAACAGTCTTAGGGAACAAGAGGAACGAGCAATGGCGGCCAATTCACCAGGCGAAATATTTCTACGAATTAATTTTTAAACATGCTCCGGATAACTTGGAGTCGAGTTATCTTTACCGCGTGCCACTATGCGACAACTTGCTGGCTAAATATGTATAATACGGGGAAGGGGGGGAAGGGCAAGTTCCTCGACGATGTTAGGAACGCGCGTTATTGCCCTTTGAGCGACGTCGACCTCCGTTTCCACCGCAATCCTGTGCGTCGGGGAATCGCAGTTGCGTACCGTTGACAGTATTAACGATACACTCGTATTTGACTTTTTCAGCGCTTTCGTAACTCTTTGATTTTGCTTTTCTCTCTTTTCTTTCAGAAATTTCAAAATTTTAGCGACGAGTCTCATCGCTATAAGCTAATATTTCATTCGTTGCTGTCTTTTCCTTTGTCTAAACTACGATAATTTTGCAAGTTTGAAGAGATTAAAGTATTTGCAACTGTACGGTACGTTGTTATTTTGAAATTACTTTTTATTAAATTACGAAAGAAGAAATTATAGTGCAGAGTACAGCGTAAAGTGAGTTTGAAGAAAACGAGAGAGAGAGAGTTCATCATTGATTTTGCGAATGAGATGTGAAATATTCAGAGTAAGTAAACATTCAAGAGATCCTGTTCGATGTTTCGCTTGAACATAACCATTTATAGGAAATCATTATCATAATAATATATTATATTGTAATATAACCTAGTTCCATAGTTTATTCTGCTTATTGTAATTTGAGTTAATAGGGTATGTAATAATTGCATTATATCATAATACATTTTGCCACGTCAAAACATCGTCGAATCAATTTGACGTGAAATTTCAATTGTTCTATAAAAATGTTGCCTACATATTGTTAGGCAAAAACCACATTTTCATTTTAATATCAAAATTGCTGCCTACTTCTAATCCTTTGATCATTCATCGAAGATACAATTAAAATTTTCACATATAACGTAAAAATTACATTACATAAAAAATTTATATAAAACTAACGTATTTATATTAATGTTTATAAAAAACTCTTTAGGTACAATATAAAAATTATATTACACGTGTATGATATGCGTATTATACGACAGATAACATCATATATGTCCACAAGAATTCGCTCAACGAAACTTTACAAGCATCTAACTGAATTGCAAACATATAAATCCCACAATATCGAAACTATCGATCGCTCAATTCAGATCAGAGCAGTGGTACAATTTCAAGTGATACGAAGCTAGCGTAGGAAGAAGCGATCACTATCGTGACCGTGCAAATGATCCATGGTGTAATGCAAACAAGATTGTACAACAACGCGTGTGTAATTCTGGCTGAGACATTCGGATAATTTCATCCTGTGGTTTGTGGACGGCGGAGCATGCTCGTGACGCTAATTATAACGAATGCCTTCGAGTGGGTCACGTTTACAGTGCAACTGATACTGCCGTGCAAAACATATATACATATAGCGTTATTAAACATTGTTTAGAGACAACACTGAGCCATAGATTTTCCTGATCCAGTGTATAATGTTAAATATCGATGTTAAGCCACGATGATTTAATTGAATTACGCGCGACGTGGAGCAGAGCTCCGCATAATCTTCGAAGTCGATTCGAAACGTTATTCATACAAAATCTGATGAATTTAGCTCTTTCAGAGAAATCTATTTACGAACGAATTATTATTCCATCGTTAATTGATCACCAATGATCTTTTTAAAATGATGTGACCTTACACTTTCTTAATGAAATACACGTATTATTACGTCAAATTTCCCACGCATACTTTCTATCTGTGATAGAAAGCAGACGTAGCATATTTCAGATGTTCGATTCTGTACAGCTCGACCAAGTAAATTCAACAATTTACATGTTCATTTTATTTCCAGATTTACCAGAAGTAAATTTCGAAATAGTTCGACAACATCTAACACGGCAATTTTCTATCCTCAAATGAAAATTCGATCATTCCAACAGTGGTTGATCAATCACCCAAAATAATCCTCAATCATAAGTAAAACTATATTTCTCACTATCTCTGCCAGATCATTTGATTCTCAGAGAAGTTCAAACCATCATTGACACTTAAGCGTTTATGACGAGTATATTCGTCATGCAGAAAAGAAAATTCGCTTTTGCTATTTACTGCAAAACTTAGGTAAAAAAAATTATATGTATTTGTGATTTTAGCATGTTTTAGAATATCTCAAGGCAACAAAACAAATAAAGAAAATAGCGGGAAGTGTTGATACAAATGCAAAAACTAATCAAATTTAACTTGAATCATATTAATTTCGCAAACATTTGATTTTTTACTTTTTTTTTTTGATGAATTGATGAAAAGTTCAAGTTCTTCTCTCCACATTTTGAACTTTTAATGGCTTTCTCCTATTATGGAATCATTTTCAAGGAACAAAACGTCAAGTTCCAATAAAGTTCCAAAAATTTTTCAGGGAACCGCCAAAGAAGTTCATCGTTTTGTTAGAATCTGACTCTTCTGATCTTAGCAAGTGTTCTTTTCGTCGAGGAAATAATTAATCACACCGGTGCACATTCTCAAAATAAAACAAAACGCTCAAAGAGCTCAAATCATCAACAAGCTGATGCCGTTCGGGTGTATGTCAAAGGTCGACGTACAGTTGTACGTCGTTGAGGTGGCCAAAACTCGGATCATCGGGATCGATCGAAGGAGGGAAACGATGTTTAAACAATCCTTGTACGCCGGATCAGGAGATCAATGATTTATGGCTGCAAACAGGTTCTGAGCCGGCGACGCATCGCATTCACACTGCCGGCAATACTCAGTGATGCAAATGGGCTGGCGCATAGCATCGATGCGCCTGGATGGCGGCAGTCAAATACGAGCAGGTACCTGAGCCTGACAGCCAGAAACGCGTAGGCTGCCTGGCATCACGGATCTGTGCCGCGGCTGTTTTGTCGTTTGACAGATGTGTTTCTCTTCCCGGAGGAGTGGATTAAACGAAACCAACATACATCGGTGTCCTTGAATGCTGATATCGATATACCGGGCCGTCATAAAGGCGCAATCGCGTCGCGAAACCAACGATATATATTCGGCTTTATTGTGTCTTCGTTTCGCCATTCGATGCGTATTCGAACGAATGACAGCGCCGCTGTATTTACGCGCGTCGATGTCTATTCACGCGGATTCCTGTACACGACAGTCGTGAATTATCGATCCTTCCACAATAATTAAAATTATGGAAATGTTCCTCTGAGCAGGTACGGTTTCTGGATATTCTTTTTTTTTTTTTTTTTTTTTTGGTTCAAATAGTTTTGCAATTGGAACGCGAGTAGCTCATTTGAAAGAGTGGAATGAAATGGAAGTAAATAGATAAATGCATGTTGATAAACTGCGATGAATAATATCATCGAATATATCTCGATTTAATTTCATTCGTCGCAGTTTTTCTTTAGCGTTTTAATGTACGAAATATTTTATAATTATATGTCACGTATGAAATATACATCAGTGTGTATTTCAATATATAAAAAGGAACGATGCGTGTATGAATCGAGAAATACACTTTCAACTTCTACGAAGAGTTTAACCAATTTATCAGCAACTTTAATTTAAGTGTATGTATGATACATTTCCATTCAAAATTTCGAAACATTTTTCGCTTTTTATTGCAATCCTAATTGTCAGTTTTAAACGTATAATTAATATAATTTAAAAACATGTAATAAAATAACATTAATAATATTCGATTTGATTAAATTCTGTAACGTGAACCTTCTGAGAGACGAAAATCTTTAAAGGTTGCTGGAACACCGTCTACGTGACTCAAGGATTATCCGTGTCCTTGGCTCGACAATTAGGCTGGCTACACGCAGTTAGATTACAGGCGCGGTAACACGATTTCAATTACCTGAAATTCATCGACCGGCCGATTACTTCTCCTCGGGATAATATGCAAATCGAATTTCAGATTAAATTCAATTGGCGTCGGTGTCTATCAACGGGCCACGTTCTAATTCGCGTGACTAATATATATCTAGCAGGGCAGAGGGCAGCGGTGAAAGGCAGAAGTGAAATTTCTGCGTCAATTAAGAAGCGTTCAAACGAACGGGAAAAACTCGAATTGATTCGAGCGCGACCTTGCTGTCTGAATCATCAGGCGTCGTAGCCGGTAACATCGGGGATGAAAAAAAGAGTAACGAGTTCGAAATAGTCGGCGTTATATTTTAACTGCGCTGGCCTTCACCTGTTTTTCAATCGATAGCCGACTGAAACGTTCCAGTTATGTCTTTGTTGTACACGCTACCCTTGTGCTACATCGAACCACTTTGTTTAAATGCGAGAGCTTTTCGTACAAAGGAAACGGAGGATGTGTCGAACCGTGCGTCCAGGAAAGTGCGAATTTCAATATCAAGAAGTTCAAATGGAAAAATACCATCTTCTCGGTGTATTGCTTCAATTTCTATTATGAAAATTGGTTTCATACGTTTGCCGATGAAACGTGTACTGCTGTATAGAAAATGTCATTTTCACATTAGTATGTATATATGTGCAATTGCGAGAGTATCACATGTAGTATCGAATTTCTTTTTTAATTTCTCCAAATTTTTGGTTTGCCAACTTCGTCCTTGTTACGGAAATAATTTTGCAACAAAATGATTTGCCAATAAAGTTAATTCAACTTGATTCAACTTCGATCAAATTAAATTTGATTTGGTTAATTGCAACTTGAAGTAAAAATTTAAGAACTCTGTATTTCTACATTTCCAGTGTTTCGAAATACAACGTATCGCAAGTGTCTGTATTCCCAAATTTTATAAAATAACATCGAATGAATGATAAATGGTAAAATGTGCAAGAAAGAGACAAGTGAAAATAAAATTTTCATTTAGCAGAATCAGTGAAATTGACGAGCAAGTATTTTCTTTTCAATGCCGACAAACTTCTACGAGGAAGAAAGGGAAAAATAAGAAAAAGATAGCAATAATATCGCCTTTCGTCGAGATTAGTCATCCGTTTGGAAAAAAGCTCAGTGTTCACCCTTCGTTTAATAGAAACTCCAATGCGAGTGGGATTTCATTCTTTCAGCATGAACACGCTCAGAAGGGTGGATTTAGATGCAAACTACTTTTTGAAGTACTAACTCTTCTCCGACTCTCTCTTGAAAGGACGTGCGATAAGCCTTCGATCTGTTTAATCCCTGAGGCCGTGTTTTAGTTCTCCCTTTAGTGTACACTCGGCACGATCGATCTTTGTTCGTAACTGCGAACACATTCTCTCCATTTTAATGAAATTAACGTGAACGCATGTGCGAGTCGTTAGAGCATAACTTTCTTGTTTTCTCACGATTCGTCACGTATTTTATTAGCTCTCTTGGTAATTTTATTTGCTATTTTTATGCTGGTATTGGCGATAAACGACTTACGTTCTTAGGTGGACTAATATTAAAATAATTGTATTATGCGTTGATAACATTATTTGAAGATTTGTTCTGTTTCCATTTCCACAAGGAAAAATTTATTCTTATTTTCCAATTTGGTACAAATTAAATATGAAATTGAATTGAAATTGAAAGTCCAAAGTTAAAATGGTAAATTTCAAATTTGCCCAAAGTTAAAATGGTAAATTTCAGATTTTATTGTTTATTTTTAAAAAATTTTATTTTGTTTTGCGGAGATTTTTATTTGTTCCAATTAAAGCACTTGCTTTGAATACTTGCGATACCATTTATTTCAATATTTTAACCACACGTTTATTTAGCCTGTTTGTTTTCATGTATTGCATAATATAAATTTTTAATAAAGGTTTTTATTATTTTTGCAAAGAAAATATTGATAATGATAATTTTATATATATATATATATATATATATATATATATATATATATCCTGCCCAAAAAGAAATTTCAATCCAAAATAAAAAAAAATGATGATCGACCAAGACCTCGTTATTTAAATATCAAGCGCGAGTACAAAGCATTTATCATGGTACCAGCATAAACAAAGTCAGCAAATAATAAAATAAACAAAAGAGACGTTACAATTCTTTTAAAATTTCTAGATTCGGACAATTAAAATCAAATCTCTCGACTAAACTATTAACCATGGAATGACATGCGAGATTTTTAAACAACAACGATAACGACTCGTTGCAAACAATTTTCAAAGAAAGACATTTGAATTCATCTTGTCTCGTCAGAAACAAAATTCACAACTCCTCCAGCCGTAGACGTAGTCTCGCGCTCGGTCATATATAAATCGTGCGGTACAAGGAAGAGCAAAGGAGGAACGCAACGCGTCAACCGGATCGAATCCAATCTGGCTAAACGAAAGAAGCAAACCAGTCGGTAAAAAGATTTTATAACTTCGCCAATAGACACAGGGCAATCCTGTTTCCGAGGATCTAGGCGAGGAGCAAGCAACACGCGAGCGGGCTTAAACTTTTCGCATTCTGTAAATCCGGATACCAAAGCAGATCTTTCTTCTGATGTCTCTATCAGACACTCCGTCCCCCGATAAGTTGTCGTTTCTCTTCTCTTCTTCTTTCTTTTTTTTTTTTTTTTCCTCTACCTTTCCACGATCATACCTTCATCCGCCATTCGCGCATCTTCGTTACCGACGGAGCCCATCTTCTTCATCATTCCTCCTTCCTCGCTTGCGTTGTCGCGGCAGAAACTTAGAACCATCCCTCTGATTATGTTTTTACCGTGAACTCGGCTTCTTTCAACCCGGAAATTACTTCCATCCCGCCCTCTTTCTGTCCGTGCGCCGTTCGCCAGCCGCGTAGCGAAGATCCGAGGCTCTCGGCCCTCTCGCTTTCTACTTCGTTTCGTTCGCCCCGCGTCGCAGATTCCCCGGGAAGTAATACGGTTTTATGCCTCTTAAAGGTCCTTCAGCAGCGACTATCTAAGCACGGATAATCGAGTTCGTTCAACGACAGGCAAATAACTCGTTGGGAAAGGGAATGGTCTCGGTTCTCAGTCTTTTTCTCTTTCGCGTACTTAGAGAGAGAGAAAGAGAGAGCAAAAACACAGCGAGCGGTTTTAAGACAGAGCAGAGAATTTCCAGTTTCTCGACGTGTGCAGCCGAGATTTTTCGACTTTCCGAAGTATCGAGATCGTGCTCGAAAAGGAAAAACAGGATATTTCGTCGGGATTTCGAGATCTCGACGGTTCGAGGAAGTTCGCGATTTCTGTTTGGCTGGTTTAATCAAGTTTACACGGAGGTTCCGCGAGTAGTTCATGGTTTCCTTAGACCTGCAACTTTCGCGTAAGATATTCTCCTCCTCCTCTCTTTGGCGGAACAAAATTAAAATTGGAATTTATGCAAAATTTCGTACAAATCGTGCGTGTTACATTTGGAAAAGGTAATTTGAATTTCGAGATTGATTTCAAAATTTTATGCCGATCGTATCGGTAGCGTAGACGTTCACTTTTGTCATACTTTTTGAATTTTCATTTCCGATCAAACATTTGACAAAATGATTGCATTGAACAAAATTGAAATTTTACTGGATGAATTGAAGCTACGTGAAATTACATAAAATGGAAGATTCACATAGCCGAAAATTGTAGAAATTCGATTGTAATATCCTAAAATGAGTCTGGCAACAGAACAGAGTAAAGATCGATTTTCTGAATTTTACATTTCCTGGATTTTACACTCTTCACAAAATACAACACGTTCTCTTCAAGTTCTCTCTTCAGCCATTACTTGCCTTTATTAATCTCAACGGAAAACATCTAATTAAGAAAACTAATCCGTTCAAGTGCTCGCTGGAATACGCTGTCATCGAAATTTCCAACAATAATGTTTCCCCTGTGCATAATGAAGCATCGCGCTCTGTTTGCATTTACGTCGGCAAGGGCTCTTAAAGATTTTTGTCAACTTCCTTGATCTTGCTAATTACCACATCTAAACTGACATTAAATGTATGTATAATATGCGCCACCTGAATGCGACAGAGTTATTAGTTGGTGAGATATTTTACTTTAGTAAGATATCTGTAAGTTACGAATGAAATAATGTGATCAAGAAGTTTAGTGCAAAGATAGAAATAGTAATTTCAAAATTGCTAGACTAGAGTTAAAAATATTACAATGCATATAAAAATTGTGAATCCAGATTTATCAAATAGTGTGAAATATCATCTTCAGCTAAGATAAATGTAATGTAGTTTTATTTTTCATCAATTGACATTGTTGGACATTGATCGATTCAGAAATTTTATTCACTTCTCGCAAGTCTCGTGAATATTCCTCGTGCTATCGCAGAAAAGGATATTTAAATAAAACATTGATTAATAAAATCAACATTCAACTCGTGCCACATAAATTTCACGAATAGAGTCTACCAAAACCACAAACATCCATCATATTCATCAATCGCAATCCCATCTCATTCCAAAGAAATAATTTCCTCAAAACATGTTCCGGCCAGTAAATCGACCAGCATAACGAACGCGCAGCTGGAAATCCTCATGAAAATTGTCAGATATGTTCGGTCGATTGATAGAAGCAATTTCAAGGGTTGTTAAGTGCGTCACGTCAGCAAATTGCCCAGTGAGATTCTTCTGTAATAACGGGAAGAAACAGCGACAGGAACGTCGCGGCGGTTGTTTCGAGGTATAGCCAGAGCCCATTGAAAAATACAAACGGCTTCCGGGAAGAATCCTGCGCGAAAACGATGGACGTGGAATTCTAGACCGCGAGATAACGTCGCGTCGCTCGTTTGTCCTCGAGCTTTCTGACTAGCGTGCAGGAACGCTTTCGCGGGCAGCGTCTTTCATCGTCGACGACAACGACAACGACGACAATCCAACGCGGAGAGGACATCCACGGACCTCCGTTGCCGTTGTCATTGTCTCTTGAAACTCGTCGACAAAGCGCGTCCGATTATTTTCGCGTTCTGTCGAGACAGCTCGACCCCCTTTGTTCGTTTTCAATGGCCTGCCTCAGCTCGATTCATCCTTTCCTGGCTGGCTCAGTGTCCTTGCCCCCAAAACCCAGCGAAGAAATATCACAGGTCGCACGTCAGAAATCCGCCCTCCTCCTCCCTATGGATTATAATAAATTAAGAGCCGAATGTCTGAAGAAGACTGCCGGTTTTGTTTCTCTCTCTCTCTCTCTCTCTCTCGCGTTGACCAGGCACGTTGGAATCTCTTTCGGAGTATGGCGAACAGGTGAGGAATTCATTACGGTGCAATTCAAATTAATATTTCTCGAGATTACGATTCAAGTATGTATGTGTATTTTTCGAATACGCGGTTACTTTGTGTTGTTGAAAATTACTCTTCAAAGATCCCATTCGACTGTGCTCTATGTACAATGAAAGTTTTAGCATTGTGAGTTTCGTTAATTTGTTAAATATCATACTCTTCGATTTGTTAATTTATTTACTTTGTCAAATACAATTTTGTTTGTCCAAATGTATTCTCTTTCAAAATAACTATTCTAATGTACCTAGAACATAGTGATGTTACGATATTACGATTACTTGAAGTTTTACACAGAACGTAGCGTAGAATCTCTTCATTTTTGAAAGATGAGTTTCAAACAATTTCAAAAGTAGCTCCTCCAACTGCAAACGTGCGACAGCAAGAGTACAGCTTCAAAAAAGAACCGTGCAGTTTGATACCTTTACGTGGAAAGAAAACAATGAAATCTTCTTTCAGACTAATGCATAAAGCAAACAGCTGAACAAGACCAGAAACAAACAGTTAGAGCTTCCGGACAGTTAGTAATCAAAAATCGTATTGAAAGAGAAAAATAGAGATATTGTAAGATCTGGCGACTCTTCGAGATCGATGAAAGTATCAACCCGCTGGTGATCAAAGGATATGAAGGTTTCATGATTGAAAGGATTCGTTTCAATGTTCGAACGAAGCGCTATCATTTCCATCGAGGATGGAATCCCACGTGAAGAATGTCAAAGCTCGCGAGGAAGCTAACTGCAGAGAAAAGTTGAAGGAAAGCAAAAAGAGGGAAGATCGAAAGCCTCGATGAAAGCGGAGGATTCTGTCCATAGGATTCTTCACGCATATTTCATTTCAAACCTGCCTCTTTTTTACCCGCCCTTTCATTCCACGTACACGTACGCTGCAGCCTTCTACTTTTTATCGAATTGTTTCTACGCGAGATTTTCAAGAAACGCAGACGGATGTCTTTTGAAAAGGATAGAAAATATATAAATAATAATATATAACAATATAATATATAATATAATAAAATTTAATATTTTATTATTTATATAATATATAAATAATAATATATAATAATAAGCTGTAAAAATTCTGTTGTAATTTTTGGAATTCCAGTAAAATTAATAATACGTGTATAACTTTATCAGAAACGTGTAAATATCTGAAAAGTAAATCAATATCCACTCACTATCTATCTTCTCCGAAGAAAATCTAATATTTATTATTCTGAATGATCCTCGACAGGATTATGAGATGTTTAACGCAAGTACATTTTAATAACAAAATACAGCTTGTCGCGGATGCTCGAAATGAGTATATTTTCAGACTATGGGGGATCGCTTTCGGAGAGCATAAGCGGAAGAAAATGGAAGAAGCGCGCGACAGTTACACAACTGTCCGTTCAAACAAAATAGATAGCGGGCATCTCCAAGATCAAAGATACTGGAGAAGAAATGGCCTCCTCTACGAAGAGAAGAGGACCTGATACATTTGCCGACCAGGATTTTAGAGAAGAAAGTTTGTCGAGCGCGCGGCTCATCCTTTCTTCCTCTTCGTTTCCTCCTGCTATTCGTCATCGAAATCTAGATCCTCGTGTCAGCGAAGGAAAGTCGAACACCGAGTTCTTGATCTCTTTACTTCGTATTCCCTTTGTCGGGGGAAATGAAGAGCCCTTCTTCATAATTCTACGTGTTCTCGTCAAGTTCTCGCGAAGCGCGTCCGCGAAAATGGAACTCGTGTTTGCGCTTCAGCGCAAAAATCATCGTCTATCTTAAAATAGATGCGTGACACGTAACGTGTAAACTAGAGGGTACAGAATTGGTTTTTTTTTTTTTTTTTTAGAGTAGAGTCAACATTCTATCTTTGGCGTTTGTTTCACGTTCTTCTTTTTCACTTTTTGTGACTTTGTGAAAAATTATTTGAAGATTAACGAACTTCGAAAGTTGCAACAGAATTTTAGAAAAATATTAAAAACAAATTTCTTTTTTAAATTTTATATTAGAGTTAAATATTTGTTGTGCTGAAAACTCGCGATATTTATCGTGAATATGGAATTTCCGGAAGGATGTGTGTCTTTAATGATTTAAGAAATTTAATAAATTTGTAGCAACAAGTTTGCGAATAAAAATGCCTACTGAAAGCACTTAACGAAGGAAGGAATTAGAAGATGAGAAAAATATTGAGAAAGACACTGGCGGATATTGCAAAATTGATCGTAACATCAATTGACAAAAAGGGGAAACGTTGTTTCTCTGTGAAGCAGTTAAAACGTTTTACAAGCGCAGGTTTCACGATGCTGTGGTTATTAGCAAACGTGGATTATTGATCCCCCATTTATTTTCCTCAGGAACTGAAATTGAGGCGCAGCGCTTCGGTGAATCGCATTATTGGCAGATGCATAATGGAGCTGTTCGATAAATAAACGACATTGATTCGCGTCGCTGCCTTAGATAAACCGGCTCAATTTTCAATCTTAACGGTCAATCACTGACGAAACTCGATGATTTTGTCATTTTGTTTCAGCACGCGATATATTCGGCTTCGATGTCGACGCGTGACGTTCTACGAAAGGTTATTTATACGAGATATGCAATTCGCCAACAAAATAGAATATTCTTTTCACTCTGTGCCGTGAAAATTTATAATTTATTTTCCTCACGAAATTCGATGTTAACGTAAACGCTCAATTTCTTCTTTCCTTTCTTTTCTTTTTCTTTTTTTTTTTTTAATAAAATAATTTCACAGTGAATAAAGTCCCCATGAATATTCTGATGGTGAAAAATTGAAACAAGGTTCATGCAATTTTTAATTTATTAAAAATTACCGTAATAAATTATTAAACATTTATCACAATGTTATAAACTGTATCCGTTGAAATAAAATATACGATAGAGAGCGTTTGATACAGCGAGGGTGTAAATTCATTGTGCAAAAGTGATGAAAAATATTTTATGAAAGGTGCACCGATTGTTCGTATATCATCATGGAAATTGGTATGAGAATTTCTTATTGGGTGATGCAATTAAATTAAAAAGAATTTATTTAAAAAAATTGTCAAATATTCCCCAAATTATACTCATAATATACGAATAATCCATCGATGAAACACAAATTTATTGAACCAAAAACATCAATTTAAAAGAACGAATTCCTCGATTTTAAAAACATTTCGAAAGTTGGAAAGCACAGTCGCTATATGCAATGAGTATTAAAGAAATATGAAAAGAGAAAAATGATCAAGAACATTAGAATTACAACATATAGATTGATAATTATCAGTTTGTTCCAATTCTAATTTTTCCCCCAATCTTCGAACATTCAACTCGCCTCTCAAATCACGCTCACGATCTACAAAAAAGAGCCGTCCTTAAGCATACACAGATTTATCACGTCGACGTCGAGCGACGAAATATCAGACGATAATTCTCCGAAAAACAGATTCCTCAAATTTGAAAATATTTCACGCGTCGCATTGTCGCGGCGGCAGAGAGCAAACAATAAATATACGGTATATATAAATATACCGTAGCTGTCTGTATCGGTTTAATAATTTCGCCCCTGCGCGTACGTACACGTGTACACGTTTACATGTATATATATATATAGACGCGGAATCTGGAGCGACGTAGGGTCGTGAACGTGGAAACGAACCACCACAATCTGCTACGTGTATCGCGTCGTTTCGACAAACATAAACGCGCGTCGCGACGCGTGCGAGCAAACGCAGCAGGAGGAAGAAGCTCACCAAACGTCGATAACATACGATCCGTCGAATTTTCGCTTCTCGAAATGGCTCTCGGTGCTGGAGGGTCGGGACGAGCGAAAAGAAGGATATTCACGGTCGATCGAGCGAATGTAAACGCGAGCAGCCACCGAATATCGTATTCTTCCGCCAGACGGAAGATGAGAAAGACCGAGGAAAAAGTAGGGTTAACGGGCCGAACGAGAAGAAGAAACAGCGAGTGACTCGAGACGAGAAGGACTTTATTAACAGAAGAAATATCCAAGTTCTTTATTAACAGGGGGAAAGACAATTGCCTACCTAATAGTTTGCGAGAACCAGACTAAATCGACCGATAATTTTTAGGAAAAAGAAAATTTTAGAATTTACAGATAATTTAAGAATTTATTTAATTTATTTTATAATAAATATAATAATAATAATAATTAAAATATAAATATTTTACAATAAATTTAAGAATAGAATTTAAAGAAAAGAAACTTGTTGAGCGTGATAGAATTTTTGAGCATTGATGCGTGAAAGCGATTGTACAAACAACACCAATGTCTTTCGTCAATACGGAAAATGTGAGATATGATAACGATGATCGCTATACTTTGTCAGATATCTACTAAGACGAGTCGTGAAATGATGATTTCGAAAATCGCGTTGACTGTGTCAAACTATGTCAAAAAGGATACTCTAGAGATATATTGAAATGTTTCGCACAGTTGATAGGAAATATTCTGGAAGAGTGCAACGTTTCTTCGAATACAGAAAAATTCGTCGCGGGAACTTCGTATTTCGTCAGTGGTTGCAAAGTGGCTGAGCGGGCTCGATGTTTCGAGACGAGGGGAACTGGATCGATAAAGTCGATAAAGTGGTTTGATAAAACAAGTGGGAACAACCATCGTTCGCTGAAACTAGTTGCCGGTGCCGGAACTACGAAATCAACCAGGATGGACCATCGGATAAAAAAGGTCGGTCTCTCCGATGGCGGTCGAAGTACGGCAGGTCGTGTCGTGAATCATATGACGTACAGTTGGTAATCTTTCTACTTCCGGTAGATACTATTCCGCTTTTATCGCGGAGATCCGCGACGGCCGTGGCAACAGACGCCGAAAGAAATAATTCTGTTTCTCTTGGAAAGCCACCGTTTGGACTTTCGAAGTGCATTTTATGCGACGAAAACGGAAGAACGTACTCCTGCAAGAAAGATACTCCTCTCGGGTGGAGTGGTGGAGGCGGAAGGCAAAAGCTGCAGAAAGTATAATACAAAGTTCAAGTTGTGTACTTGAAAACAGTTAAGTCGTTACGGAGCAGCGAGTGGATGCTGAAGTTCATTTCTTCGCCTGACTTTGAAATATATTTCTAACTTTCGTCGCTGACGAAACTATTGTTGGATTATAAATAAGCCATTACGATTTAGGTCGAGTTGTTCGTGTATATAATACTTCTAAATAAGCTGGGCAATCGTGAATTTTTATTGTTTCCAATAGCCTGATTCCATCAATCTTTCTCTACGATGTACGATTTATAAAACTAGTCGATTTTGTACACATCTTGTTAGTAAAATACCTGTCAAAAAATATAGTACTGAGGAACTATTGATTTACAGTGAATTCATAATTTGAATAGAGAAGTAAACTTTGTAGAAGTGTTAACGTATTAAAATATCATTTTATGCGTGTTTTGTGAGAGGCGTTGGTGTTCCGGATAATTACATTAACCGCGTCAGAAAACTATGTATACAGCGACGCAGTTGTCTCATTAAGAAATGTACCGTTCTGATTAGCCTGAGTGCTAGAGATGAGAACAAAGCGGGATTTGTAGCCGAGACGATTCTGCATTGTTTGGTTGAGTGTGTCAGTGACGCAGCTGCGCTCCAACCTATAGCTACGATACATTCGTCTAAGCAATTAAGTCGTTTGAATGTATCGATAAATAAACGGACACGTCGTTGAATTTTATTGAACGCCATGACAAAACAGTGGAAGACAAGTTAAAAGAAACTTGTTCAAGTATTCATTTATTGTCCATCGTGTATATTTATGATTTATTATTTATTTATGTTAGAGCACGATTATAAAAATGTTGTTGCAAGAAAAACCAAATACTTGACCGCGCAGATTTTTATGCAGATTCATACGAATAAAAAAATAAGGCCTCAGTAGAAAATTGTTTTGTATTGAATATTGTAGGCGGCAGTATATTTTAGATGTTTTACACTTTAAAATTTACTACAAGGTCGATTTTCTAAATTCTACGAAAGACACTGAAAAATGATTGAAAACTTTATTCTCAACAAAATATCCTAAAATATATACCCTATATTCCGAGTTAAAAATATATCCGACATATGTATATATTTTGTTATAATGTATCAGATGTTTCACGCGATTAATGAAATTCCATAAATCCGAAATGGTATAATTACGCGGGTGCAAGAGCCAGCGTATCAGCACGCGCGATCTTTAATCAACCAGAAACCACCGGGCCGCATTTTCTCCTCCTCATTTCAATCGTCGAACGCGAATGAAACCGCAAAGCAACCCACCTAATTCGATCAATTTTCTACCGGCGAATTAACACGTGCTCGCGGCGCACCGTGTTGCCGAAAAATCGAACGAGGCAGCTGATCCGAAGATCGAAAACCGCGTCGGTGCATATAGTTACCGCGCAAGATATTCCACATCTAATGAAGCTATTTTGAATACTCCATGTATTTCTATATACGTAAAAATTTTTCGAAATTTGCGTATAAAAAAAAAACCAGGAACAATGTTTCTTCGTCCAATTTGTCGCATTAAAAATGGTTCGTTCGGAGACAAAAATTTCAGGGATTTTTTGAATTGAAGGATATATTGTTTCTTAAAATTGTCTTTTTCGTTCATTGTCCGATTGCGGTGCATATTCGAAGGAATTTTAATAAAATGGAAAAAAAAATAAGAGAACAAAAACGAATCATCCAAAAATCACTATTCTTACGTCGTTTATTTCCTACGAATGAAAAGTCATTCACTACTTAAAAATTGTATGTTAATCCTTGCGCGATAAAATTTGGAAAATTAACAAAAAGCGAGGTTGACCAGTCGTAGCCCCTAACAGGCGTGAAACTGAGAATCGCATTGCAAAAGACAGGAACGTGTTCCTTCCGGTCAAAGAATCAGCCGCACACGCTCGAAACGCCAACGTTTGTAAGAAATCCTATTTTCACCGTCCGTTCTCGGCGGCACTGCATGCGAAACACGACAAGGGAGGAGATGATCGGCTACTGAGCCGCTTTTTCTCCGCAGGGGTGGAAAAAGCTCAAGGTCACAGAGGCGCGATAGGATCGCAGTGGACACAGAGCCACCGATGTACCTGTACCCCTCGCACCATCCACCGATCCCTCCTTCCGAAACTACCCTTCGTGTGCCACTGCCACACCCTCCCCTGCCGCCATATTGATCGGTCTGCCCCTACCAAGCCAAACCACCCCCTACCGACGCCCCGCGATGCCAGCGTCGCTCTGTACCCGGCACCAGCGACGTTGCCGCGTCTTTTCGCGGTTCCTTTCGCCTCGACGCCTTTCGGCCACTCTCCGATCCAACTTTTTTTTCCTCTCCGCCCCTCTTTTTTCACCCCGTTGCTGCGAAATATCATGGAAATATCGCCACGCGTCGCCACGAAACCCCATTGTTTCCCTCGCTTTTACTTACCCACTCCGGGGTTAATCGTTTCGCGGATTTTCATTTTATTCTCCACGACTGAGAATGATTTTAAAGTTCTTTTTTTTTTTTTTTTTTTTTTTTTTTTTTTTTTTTTTTTTTTGTTCTTTTTTTGTTCATTTACGAGACAGCTTCGAGAGTGTGAATTAATTCATTCTCTTTTAAAGAACGAGCATTAACGAGAAGATTTCCTTTTTTCTTTTATTGTCGCAAGACAAAGCAAATGGAATTTATACTTCGATTTAAATATCTTTTACGTTTCGACGCGTACAATTTTTTGCATTTTCATATTTTCCAGTGTTTCCTCAGAGACTGTAAAGGAATATGTACAAAATTTCTCGAGCACAATTTTGACTATCTGACAATAGATTTCGAAACAATTTCAAACTTGCTCTTACAATCTCGACGAATGTAACATAATGTCACGTAACATCTATATTTATTAAAACTTGTTTCACAAATCTATAAAGCAATAAATTGAATACTACAAGCCACTGTCGTAGACGTTTATGACACGAGTCTCAGATCGTTCGATGTGGAGGAATTACGTGAAATTCGCCGATGATTGAGCACGGTGGTTCTAGAATGCCAAGGTCATACTTCAAACTGCACGATTTCTACGACTTGGCGAAACCGCTTTATAATTAATCGCCTCGAGCCTGTTTTATCCGTGTTCCCCCGTTCGAAATGCAAAGCGCCTGCCACCATTTTTCCTCCCCTTCAATTTACACGTCCATTAAACCGCTTCTATATTGTTTTCTTTTATTGAGGAAAACCTCTTGCCCTCGTTGGTAGTCTTTTTACGAAACCGCGCCAACTCTCTTTAACCGCCGTACTTCTCTAATTTTAAACGAAAAGACTTTAGCTTCTCGCGAGGAATCCGTTACGATTTTATATTAATATCGTGGTAACATTATTTCGCTTAATAATTTTCACCCGATTTAATTCGCTCTCGTATCAGCCGCGCCGCGTGTTACCTCTCCCCTTTACGATTGCTCCTTTCATGCGCTTCAAATACGCGAAACATATAACTAACGCTGAAAACTATCACGATCGTGGAAATTTCATTCCTGTCCAAGTGTTTACAAGATTTCACAAACGGCGGTTTAATACGCATTAAAGTTTCCAAACTGTTTGAATAATCGGCATTTTTCTTTCTTCGTTTTCTTTTTTCCTTTCTCTTTGTCTCCTTAGAATGTCTCTCCGATGCTTCTTCGCCTCGATGTATTTTTATTTACTTTATAAATTAAATATAAAATCCCTTCGGCGCTTCCCATCGTGAAAGAAAAGCGTTCGTTCAACTTTGATAATCTACTTAGAGCGCTGCGCTTTCTTCTCCACTTTCTTCAAAGCCGATCACTTCAAAGCGTCATTAACATAAAATATTTGCCTTATTTAAAAACGCGAGACAACTCGCAAGTGTATATATCTATAAATACTTTGCTTTATTATGTGATAACGGTATATTCGAAGCAGTCGTAATAAAACGAGCAACGTGCTTTTTGAAAACTCTGGTAGAGCGAACAACAGTTTGCGAGTGCCTGTTGGCTTCTTGCCAACTATTTTGACTACACCGTCTTTTTCCTATAATTAAGCAACCAATTAACAGAAACATTCTCTCCACGTCGCGTTGGTTTCACTCGTTTATCGTTTAAATTACTTAGGATGTAATATTGAGTATATATGTACATATCCCTTCAATATATCATCTAACACGTACATTGTTCGTAATTAAAATTAAAATTTTTAGGAATAATTTTTTCAAATTGCAAAGGAAATTCTATCTATCTAGTGATTAAAACTGGGATGTTTAAAGTACTATATCTTTAAGTTGAACAAATTTTATCGATCATCCTTTGAACATTGAAAATCACCCTTTGTCTCACTGAAACGTCAATCGAGATTCTTAAAAGAAATTTTTTAAAACTGGCGCGGATCTTCTGTTGATTCAACAAGTTAAACATGAATTTGAAAATATCAATTCTGTAAAATTGAACAAGTTTCCTTGGAACTCTCTAAATATTGAAAATCGCCGTTCGGTTTACTGACATTCCGATTAAAATCCTACAGGGTAGTTTTTTAAAGGTTACATAAAAATTCCACGAAGTGAATTAACCAACAGATAGCATTAATTTTGAGTGCAAAAATCACATTTCGTTTCGCTGAAACTTCAATTGAAATTCTAAAAAAAAAAAGAGAAACAGGAAAAAAATAACTTTTTTTAAAGTTTTCAGAAAAATTCTGTCGATTGAGTAATTGGAACAAGGATATTCAGGTATTATTTCAGTGAAATTAGAGCAATTTAATCGATGGCCCTCTGAGAACTGAAAATCACCTTTTCTTTCGCCCTTCGTTTCCACTGACCATTTAAGCTGAAAGCTTAGTCTGTTTTCGATCTGCCAATACGTTATCAGATACCATTAACTCCTGGCCGTAGAATGGAAAAACCAAATGAAAATTCTACTCTGTTTTCAATTATCTTCAGAAGCTTACGAGATACTGTTTTATACGAGAGAAAGAAATTGATGTTCACAAAAGATATAACGGACATGGCATTATTTGTTGGAAAAATTGCACGATACATGTGTACGCATGAATTAATGACATTATTTTTTATTCGACTCTACTAAAATTCTTCTAGAAATTGCTAAAAAAAAAAGCATGATCTATGTGTAATTTCTAAATAAAGAAAACGTTGAACACAAATTGTTAAAATACTTTCTTAAACGAAGTTGTTGAAACATAAAAATTCGTTTTTTCGATTCTAATGAAAAAATCGTTGTTAAAGAAAATAATTTCGATTCCAATTCGACGATTGAACATCGTAGAATCGTGTCGTACATCAAACTGCACGAATTGCGGATCGTTCTTTTCGCAGCTTATAGAAAGGCAGCGGGTTTCTATAAAGAGAGTTGGATCATAAATCAGTCTGGTAAACGATCAGACGTGCTCACACGCTAACTTTTTAAATATCCCAGACTACATCTACCATCTCTATTCGATCGCGTTCCACCCAACACGTGGCCACCGAGGTTTTTCACTTCGAACTTTCCTTTTTCCTTTCTCCGTTGACCTTAAATAGTTTAAAAGTCAGCCTTGTATCTCTGGCTATCGCTTTCCTCTCTAATCTAAATGCCATTTACGACGAAACTTTTAACATTTTTCGTTTACCTCTCCATTCACGAATGCTTTATAGAAAAAATTTTTATTTCTCCTCGCGTAGTGCGGCATTTCTCCTTTTTTTACGATTTTTTTTCTTTCTCGTAAAACCATTTCTTATTTTACGATATTTCGCAAGCGTTTCTATTCTCTTTCATTTTTGTTGCACGTCTTCAATCAGCCGCGAAAATTCGACCAGCCGCCGCCGTTACACAAATTCTTTTCGAGTGGAGCGTTTTTTATTGCGCGAACGTTCCGGCTGTTTCGTTCGTTTCGCGCTTTTTGACAGCCGATGAATCCAGAGACCGTGAAAAATCACGTGTTTCGTTGTATTTCAGTGTCCTTGAAATTATTCACAACCGCATTGCAATGCAATGAAACGGCCTTGTTTGAAGTGCCGAAATTTATTTTCGATGGAATTGTCTCTTGATCGAAATATTGATAACACTAAAAATATGAGAAACAGAGAGGACGAAGTTTTTGAAATAAAATTCACTCATTGCGAAGAAGTGTAAAAATTTCAAAACAAATGTCGAATATTAAACGAAAGAAGGTTAAAAATATTTACGGAGACGCAACGATCCTTCTCGATCTGCAAACAAGTACGTTTTCTGTGATTCACTGTAATTTTAAATGGTCTCCCTGTCCAGTTTTAGTCAAAATCACTCCCGAAAGTTCTAAAATCACTCCCTCGAAGTCTAAATTTAGAGTCTACGCGACTAAAATTAAACTCCACACGACTGGATAGAGGATGAAAATTCCTTCCTTGTGTCAGGATATCGCATCATCAGGTTGTCTCTCGTTCCACTTTGTTGAACGATCGATGCGATCCATTCTACTTTGATTCCTGCCGGATGGAACGGTTCGATGCATCTTATGCTTGCACGATCTCTGTGCACGGCCGTGCATATTAATATGCACGAGGAAGAAGGTGCGCGGAGACACACCGATGCGCTCCACCTATGACATCGATTAATCGACGCGTCTGATGGATCGAGGATGCCACGCTGCGAAGAAAATATAAAAGCAACAAGGAGACGCGAAAGGTTATGAACCCCCTTTTATAAGGAAGCGCTTAAGATAAAGTGATAGCTCGTGACAAAGGGTGTGGAAGTATGGAAATTAATAGCTATCGTTTGCATAAATATCGTGGAAAAATATTAAGAACGCTTTATTAACCGTTTTTAATAGAATTTTAGAGCGCAAAGTCACAAGATTTACGACCACACGAAGTTTCAAATCGAGTCTTGTTTCCTTTCTGTTTAGTTTGACGTGAAATCTTCTGTACTCTGAAATCGATATGAACTTCAAATCTGTCTGATAATTTCCAAGACCTTCGTTCGAGACTTCATTCTCTGCGAAAGTCTCTTTTTTTCCAATTTATATCCTTTGCAGGATATTTCTCAATCGTTTAAACACGTGAGAAACACGGGCAAACACGGTATCTTTTAAAAATACAAATACTCCAGCTTATCGAATTGTTTGTCGAAGTTGTTAATCGCATTTAATTAATCCAAACTTCGATGTAATAAACGAAGGTCAATATAAATTTGCAGCGAACGCGGCAACGCATTTCCGCGTGACAGATTGTTAATTATAACAAACAAATCGAGGAAAAATAAAAATGAAATGTAACTGAGACGTGGTAATACGTATTATCCGAGACAGGAAAATATTAATATCTCTTGCATTGCCAAAAACAGTTCACGATTCACAGCCAAGCTTCGATTAAACACGAGAGCGAGATGCTTTGAAATAAATGGCTAATGATGTGACCCGCGTAAACTGGGTCGCTGGTAAATGAAGATGTAAATCATGCCGCGCGTACGGATTAAACAGAAACAGTTGGAAAAATGTACCACGCAAGTTTAGGCCATGCACGATTAATCACTCGAACGCGACAACGAACTCTCTCGCTCCACGCCAGGGAAGAAGCTGCACTTACTATCGAGAGCGACGCGTCCTCGATTTATAATCTCGCAAATTTTAACGCGGAATTTAAAAAAAAAAATACCAATTCAACCCGTGTCATGTTCGAAAATCTGACGTGCCTCTGATTAAAATTGATACATGCGAAATGAATCTCCGCAGCGAGCGAGAAAAATATTTGGACTGCGGAATTAATTTGTACATTTTGATAACATTCGCACACTGTGTTCGCATATTTACGAACAGCGGTTGTCATTCCGTTTCGAACCTTATGAATATACAATCGTGCACAGTGCAGTCCACGTACATACATCTGTCAAGCTTCAGAATATATTTAAGAGGGAAAGAGAATAGTTTCTGGAATACATTTTGCGAATCTCGATTCATTTGTCCAATTACATCGTAACGTTCGTTTAAGAAAACCAAACAAGCAAATCGAAAATCTATAATTTACCATGTTGTACGGTAAGTCGAATAATGAATTTATTCTGAACATTTCATTCTTTTTTTTTTCTTATCATTATCGTAATTTACATATTCTCCAGTGAAAAAGAAAGCATTTCTTACTTGTGCTAGAATCTTTCAGAATCTAGTTTTAACTGATAACAGTTTCAAAAATTACACTCACAACAAATTTGAAAGATACTTCTACGCTCGTCCGTCGTTATAAGAAAAGACGATACCCTAGCGATACCTTAAAGCTACAATGAAACTTTATTTTTCCCACTGTTTTATTCAACAATTTGTTTCTCTCCAGACCCTTCTAATCCCGCGCATCGAATAATATAACCTGTGTCAGTTTGTGTTTCTCGTTTCCAAGTAAGAAATGGGAAGCAAAGGGAGCGGGGAGGGCAAGCGAAATTATTCGCTGACCCCAAAAGCGGCGAGAGGGAAAAGAAGCGTTTCTTTTGCCGTGCGATTCCCACGTTACTTCGCCTTACTAAAATTTCCGGGCCACGAAGCTTTTTATACGAAACGCAGCGCGACCTTTTGAACGGCGGTCACGCGACGCACAGACACAGCCGAACGGGTATAAGGAAGTGGCGGATGTGTCCTTTGAAAAATCGCCCGCGCGCCGGTTGCTCTCGCGCCACTCGCGCTCGGTTCCGCAGTAATTTCTCTGACGAATGTACTACACTGGCCTCGAAAATGGTCGCCCGAAGAACACCGCGAGTCCAGTTACGTGCACGACGCAACTGTTTATAGCATTTTCCCAACGCGTCTTGTTAAGAACAGCTACATCCACTGTATTCTGCAACGGATTATGTAGTTTCTTTCAGTTGGACGACATTCGTCCGCGTACGTATATCTAAATTGAAACTTCAAACGAGCATGAGTAAGATTGATCGAGTTTGAGTAAAGTTTGGGGTACGATTGACGAGCAAAATTGACTAAAATTTAATTTAAAAAAGCATTACAGTGACTAAATTTGTGAAACGGACGGAATTTTTATTTGGTAAAATTGTCAAGTAAAATTGGCTGAATTTTAGTTTAAAATCGATCGACTCGAAGTTTCTAACTTTGGGGAAGAGGATGGATGAGTTAAAAATGGCTCCAAGAAACGTGTCACATTGTTCGAAGAATAAAAGTCCAGTTAAAGGAGAATAAAGATGTACCATTTTGTAACACGACCTGCCTCTTCTTCTACAATTTATAGCTAGAGCGATTACATTCTCCAATAAATTAAATTCCTTTTATTCGAGGAGTTGAATTTATATATTACGAAATATTTGAACGAAATTGTGTAATTTTAATGAATACGAAGTTTCTAACTTTGGAGAAGAGGATGTGATGAAAGTAGTTCAATTCACATTTCATGTCCAAATGATTAAATTGATTTAGAACTCTAGTTTTGCAAAAGAAAATGGTTAAATTGCAAGTAAATGATCGTTTTTATTACTTCGAGTGCACGTAACTATCAAATCGAATGTAATTGAATAAAGTATCCAAAGAGCTATCCGATTTTAAAATAATTCCACAGAAAAATTTCATCGTGAGCGATCGTAACGTACATCTATTCCAAAAATTTGCCATAATCACGATCTAGAATCTAAAACGACTCTAGATATTGTAAAAACTAATAAGTGATTTTTAACTAAACAAAACAGTACTTAAACAGTATTTAAAAATTTACAGCTGATAATTTATTTTCTTCGATTGATGAGGTTAAAAGATGCACGTAGTATTTTTTAATACGCGTCTGAATGCATCGAAGAATTGATAAATATCATCGCGGTCCAATAAAAATACAGTCCCTATTACTAAAATTAAATATTAATCCTCTTAGTACTTAAGAGCATATATATGACATATAGTTTTTGCATACACGTATTACCAAAATTTTTATACCTCTTAAATTTTTAATTTTTATACTCGCTATACTACATTTAAATTTTAAATTTTTATACTCGCAATTCTAGACATTACACGAGAAAATCGTGAGATATTCAGAGGGCTCAATGTTATCAGAAACATCCGCGTGCTTCTAAAAAGTTCGACGTTAGTTCACTTCGACCACTTTCGCGGTTCGAGTTGTGAACAGTTAACAGCTGTTATTATCGTCACAGTAACAGTAATATCTCTAAATAGAAGACGCCACGCTACGTCGTTCTGCCGGTTTCTAGCTAGTCAAAAACTGTGTCGAACTAAAATCGTTACGAAACGCTTTCGCTCGCCCAATTCAAGTCACGAATTGAAGTAATTCAATGGCACAATACCCACCGCCGGAGGAAGCGAAATTCAATGTCTCATAAAGCATTCCCGGCTTGTGCTATTTGGTGCCTGAATCTCTTTTCTGCCAAATTTTCTGCGTTTCTACATAAAAGAAACTTTAAATACAGAAAGAATAACTATTAATTACGAATCTATTATAAGAATGGTCAATAAATGTGGAATGTAACAAAGTTCTTGTTTACCTCGTAAGAAATAAATAGAAAAATGTATCACAAACAAGCTGTTTTACCTATCAAAGCTCCTCCAAACACCAAAGTTCTTTTACTTGGTTTAAACTTATAGCGGCCTATGTTTCCGCAATTACGAGATTCAAACGCCAAATAGCACAAGCCGCAAGCAAACGCCCCCGCACAGTGGGAGGTGGAGAAGTATCCCCCAGAAGGAAACGACGACGTTGCGATCGCGTCGAGATGGGACGAGACAGCGGACGTTCCTTCTACGACTTTTCCGTCAAAGATTTTCGACAAGCTTTTCCCTCCCGTTCTGCGGGCGGTGTCGCACGCGGTTTTCCAGTCACGAACACGGTCGGCCGGCAAAAAAACCATTAAAACGCGGCCAACACAAGGACGTGAGAGAAAGGAACGTGGAGACGGCGGCGGTGAGGGAAGAAGAGGGTTCGAAGAAGGAAGAATATTTCGTTTCCTTTCCGTTCGAACGGGGAGGAAAAATCGGCGAACGATATAGAGTAACACGGATGGCCGACTCGCCTTTCCTCCACCAACCCTAAGCGGAGATCGTCTGATTAAATTGTTCGGTTCCTTTCTTAGCTACCGAGAGAAAGGGGTTCCTTTGTTTCCTGCCCCGTATAGCCACCCTATCGACTTAACTCTTTTCTCTTCGTTCCTTTTTTATCTTTCCACCTCGCCTCCGCTTTCCGCCTCGTCCCACCCCATTCCTATCCCATCGTTCCACTCCCCCCCTCCCCCCATCCAGCCGAGCTCATAGTTATTCTCCTCCTTGACTTTACAGCGGCAAAACGTGTTTCAGGTTTTCAACTTCAGGCGGCGTCGTTTGTTTCACGCTCGAAGGGACCCGGTACGACGTTGAATGCCACTTTTTCACCGCGACGAGTTCCTTCGCCGAGTTCCTGGCCCGGTTATTTATTCCAGCGGGATAAAAGTTTCGCGCTGGATACCGAAGCGAACAAAGAGCGAGTCGGACGATCTCTCTCTCTCTCTGTTTCTCTCTCTCTCTCTCTCTCTCTCTCTTTCACCCACTTTCGATCATTTGTCGTCATAATTTACGAGATAACTTTAATCTCGGTAATTGAATTTGCATCGCGCCGTAATTTATCATTCTAAAGTTCGGTTCTGAATAAATGGAATCGTTTTTTTTTCTTTTTTTTTTTTTCGTCGTTTTAAGAAAACGATTTCTCGTCTCCGAGGGGAAGAATCTTGGTCAGAAGAAAACGGATCGAGGGAAATGTTTCAGCTAGTAGATAGTTATTATCCTAATAAGTATTGAATTGTTTATCTAGAATTCGATCGAAATTCTTTGATAAAATGTTCTTTCCGACAATTTAGATAACGTAAAGCTCGCTTATCGCTCAATTTAACATCTTCGATCGCCACTGTTGCTTTCACAAAATTTTCATAAAACATACAAAGTTCCAAATATTTCTATTCCCAACAGGTTCCTCGAACTACATTTCTGACGCTAAATTACGGTTACCTTTGACAAAACTTTATTTAGTGTCATGTATATATATTCAAAGCCACTACTCATCACTATATGTGAAAAACTTTGTAGAAGAAATAAGCGCGGAGAATAGATAAGAATAAGAGGATCAATAGTCCTAACAATAATTTCCATTTCTGGTTGTCATTTTGTCATTCCTTTTTAAAATTATCATTTAATAGAAATTAAATATTAATCTCAGGAAACAGACAACTGCACTAAACAATGAAATACATTTTTTTATATGAAAATTCATCAAAATTATTATTAAAAGAAACGAAGAAATTCACATGTCGAAATTGTGGAAAGGTAAGTTTGGTAAATTATACTTTCTCCAAACGCGAATCGCGAAATAATTATGAAAAAAATTACGATTTCTCGAATCTGATTAAATATTCTCGATTAAAAGGGAACAGAGGATCTCACGCGGGAATTCAATTTAATCCGTAAACTGCGGTGATGGTATCATCAGACCTCCGGCGTATCGCGAGAACGTTGATTCACAATTTGCGCTCAACGTGACACATATAACGTCGAGAAAGTTGTAATCTGCGGATGAAAATGCCACGGGATAAGCAGAAGCAATTATTCAAGACTCTGAACTGTACTTTTACCTTTACCGATGACCTTTACGTATTTGAAACGTTTGCCGCATCGATCCGAAGCGGTATCCTTCGGCCGCGCGAAATAAAACGAGTTTGCTCGGCCACGATAATAATCAACTATGTCAAAGAGCGTCCGTTCGTCGAAACAATTACCAACTACGCGAATGATTCCTAGTAAACAATTAACCACTTTATTTGCACAACCGGCTCTACGGCTTTTTGCAACAACATTATTGCATTAGTAGAACTCTCGCTACTTCACGCTCCCGATATTTGCTCAAACTTTAAACGTATCTAAACCGAAATGTGTTATAATTGTTGCAAATTAGTTTAGTTTCGAACATTGAGATTTTTGGCTTCTAACAACAGTGGATTGAGTAAGTTAACGTTGGAGATTTAAGTGCTAGCTTGGTAATAACGAATCTTCTGTTTATATTTAAATGAGAATGAAGCTCCGTAATATTTTAATTTGGAAAATTGGAAAGTACGATTGTACTGGAAAGTACACTCGACGCCTACAGGGGCGTAGGTACCGTTTGCGAATGAAAATATAATTACATCCTCGTTAACTGTATAACAGAGTGCTTTAACTAATTACAGATCGCCCTTCAATTTCGAAATGGTCGCTAATTGCTGCTATCGTAAAGGATAGAATGTTTGATTTATGTATAACTCCTCTGGCTGCCGTAGATAAAGGACCGCACGTACTAAAGGCAAGGGTAATTGCGATTCGATACTTGCAATGCAAATTGATACTTGCAATTGCAGATCGAAAGAAATTTCTGCTATGAAACATTCAATCAACATTGTCGGTTAATCATTTTTCTTTTCTCTCTTTTTTTCTTTTCGCTTCGAATATGAATAGATAGTCGAGAGCTTCTCCAGACGGACCGTCTGATCAATAACGGACCTTTCTACTTGGAAATCTGATTCCCGCGATATAAACGACGGTTTCCTTGAAATTTTTCTTGCATAAACATACGTTTGCAAATCGATGAAACCATACGATTCAGAGTAATACGAAATTTAGCAATATGCAAAGGTCGTAATAAGACATATTTGTTAGAACACAATGTTATATAAATTAAGAACGACGTGATTTGCTCTTTATTGGCCTTTTCTATTCCCACGGATGTTGTAAAGAGTTAAAAAAAATTTTGATTTGCAGGGAAACAGAATAAATAAATTATTCCTTGGTTAAATTAACTTCGCGTAACTTTCGTACGTTCTAAAAATATGCGCATGCGTGCGAATGAATTTGTTAATCAACCCAATGATTGATTAAGGAGTATCTCTGCGACATTTTCGCAAGCAATAACTCGAATTTTTTCAGGCTTTTTTTGCCACGCTCATCGCAAGTGGACGATTTGACAAATCGTACGTGAAGTTCAGGCATCGTCGTTGACGCTATATAATTATCCGATTGCAATCAGGAAAAGTGGTATTTCTCACGAGGCGAAGATATTTCCCCGAAGCAATCTGTGAAATGTAACGATCGATGATAAAAACAATTTCCTGTCCGTGGGATATCCAAGCTGTTGGCAGCGTTCAAAAACTGTCCCCAGCTATTTCGACGAGGAGAACCAAAAAAGAATAAGAAAAAAAGAGCAGGGGGAAGAAGAAGAGGAAGAAGAAGAAGGAGAAAAAATAGATAGAAGAACCTCGAAACAATTCCATTCCCTGGCGACCGTGAATAGTGCAGGGGCCACGAATCAAGAACCGCGTTCCTCCTTAACAACGTTTCTTTCTTATCTCGGTTTCCTGCGGAAATGGCATTACTGCGGGGGGGAAGCATTTTCTACGGAGGACATTCAATTTTTTGGTATCGCGTCCTCCGCTATAGTCGTTGCCCTCTTGTTTTCCTTTTCCACCGTAACTTTTATTCACCCCCTTGCGTTTCATCCAGGTAACCGTGATTCGTCAGTTACGTGCTGTTGCACGCGTTTTGGCAAACAAGAAATGATTTTTGTTCCTCGATTATGCTGGAGAGTTGAAAAAAAGAATCTAGTGTATTAGCAAGAGAGCTGGAAAGTATCACTTTCAGTCTTATTTCGTTTTTTAGATAGAAACTTCTTTCGTTATTGAGACTCAATTGAAAAAAAGTATTAATATTAAATCATGTATATTGAACTTTGAAAAGAACTTGTATTAAAAATTCATTTGGTTATTAACCATTGTGAATAAAATTCTTTTTACGAGTTCAAATCTGACGAAATTGCATTAAAGAAAGTAATTTTTTTTAGCGTACAAATTATTCTGAAAGAAATTGCAACGGGTTCTTTCAAAAAAAAAAAAAAACAATCTACAACTGACAACGTTTATGAATAATGAAACTAGCGAGTCATTGAAAATATTCATAATAAACGCGCGATGTGTCTGTAAACGTCAACCCAACATCTAGATTTATCATGGAAAAACTACGCGTTATGGGTGGATTTTAGTTTGAAAAATCAGCATGAAAAGAAGTGAGTCGCAGTGAGAAGTTTTGACACGTATAAATGGAATGTCAAAGGACGAAGAAATTCATAGATAGAAACATTAACGATATTTCAATGTCAGCCACTTCGTGCGCAAGAATAATAGAATAAACGATCCACAGAACGATTCACTGTTACGTCCGTGAACAAGTACCCAGTTAACTTCCGGGAATAAACCGAATTAAATCGATTCTCTATACTATCGCATGAAACTTGTATCAGCCTGACGTCTCATACATATCAAACACACAAGGACTTACCAACGAAAACGTTTCCAATAGCAAACATCTCTCTTCTATCTGTCACGTTTAAGTATCGAGGCACTTCCTGATTTTATACCAACCGTATAAGTAATTACACGATTGCCTAAATTGGTTAAAATTTTTTTTTACCTCAAAAATTTTACGCCCTTTCTACCATCAACCACTTATAATACAACTTGTCGAATCATAATCTGTCACTCACTACCTTATCAACTACTTAAATTCCCTACAAGAATCATTAGATAACTAGAATTGTATCAAACTAAACCTATGGACTATATATTGTCAAGTATAGGTTTTTCTTCTCTTTTCAATAAATTCAATTAAGGACCGATCTTTCATCATGCATAACACCGAACGTGTGAATTCTTTCCTTGTCTTAAAATTCATTGTCATCTGTGTTTTAAATTAAGTTTCAATTAGAAAGTAATAAGTGTTACGTAATATCAACGGCGAACGTAAATCGACAGTGCGCGTGAATCACACTGGAACGAGCCAAAGCTCGACAAATGGTAAAAAACGAGATGTAGTAAAAGATCAGTTTCTCGTCCGTGGCAAGAGAAAGAAACACAAATCCCCGGGAGATCGAGCGGGTATCTCGAGCATGTAACAAAGCAAGTCTCAAGTCGTATGCGGTAATCAGCATTCGCGATAACCGACGTGGTTCGCTGTTTGGAAATGAGAAGCAGCGTCGGTCGAGTGTTGAAAAGCGACGAAACGAAAAACAAGAGAAAACCGAGCGTGCCACGGGAAACAACAACGGACATACAGTGAGAGGGAGAGAGGGAGAGAATGGAACCGATGAAAGTGCTTCCACGTGTAAAAGTAGTCGATAGCACTCGGCTCGCATGACCTTTACCTTTGCCGCATATCCGCTATACCAAGCGAGCAAGCAGCCCGCTTTCCCCGGCATCCTCGCGCCAGCGTCTCTGTCTCCGTTTCGAGTGATCGCCTCGTTCGGGGCTGGTTCGTTCGTTTGTACTGTGTAAATGTAGGTTAGAACCTTAAAATCGACCCATATTCCCGCGTACAGCCTTCGAACCGCCGCCGCCGTTATTCTCCTTTGTGGCGCGGAAAACCCTGGCGAAGAAACGGCCAACCGACGTTGAATATATGTATGCACGAAAGGGAAGAAAGGTCACACCGGAGAGTGGTGAAGGGGAAGAGGGTAGTTACAGAAATACAAGCACACGCCGGCACGACGGAACAGGCGATGCACGTCGCTGTTATATCGTTTTTCCGCGCGAACGCGCCCACGCTGTCGAGGCCCGCGATACACAAAATGTTGGAGAGCGCGCGCGGATGCACACTCGGCCCTCTCGTGATATGCCAGACCGACTAGGGCTGATTAAAACGGGCCAACACGCTCGGCAATGTATCACTTTGTAGCATCTGCACACCAACGCGAGACTCGTGTACGTAACGTCGATTTTTTCCTCTCTCTCTCTCTCTCTCTCTGTTTCTTTCTTTCTTTCTTTCTCTTTTCCAGTTTTTCTTTTTCTTTTTTTCTTTTTTTTTTTTTTTTGCTTTTCGAAG
>NW_025109284.1:0-4273 GCF_011392965.1 Frieseomelitta varia
ATTTCCCGGGGCGCAGGGAGGGGACCAAAACCTTCCATCCGCGAGAAGGAAGTCTCTGTGAAATGCCTTTGGACAACGTCCTTGGGCACTTCGTAGAACGGGGAGTACTTGTTCGGGATCTTCCCAACCGCGCGCTTCTGGTTGGCCCGGTACAACTTTTGTATCCTAGAGGCCTCCCTTTCCCATCCGTCGCGGGTGGGAAAAGTTCCGCTGAGCTGCGCATTGGAGTCCTACTCCGGTTGAGTCGCCGCGTTGGCCCTGCGTGGTCGACCGGCCGACGCACCTCTGGCGATGTTTGCACTCGCCTGTTTGCGCCTTGCCCTCCTCGCGGGGAACAGCCGAGCCAAGTTAGAGGCCACGACTTCCAGTTGATCGCTCGTTTAAACGGCGTTTGCTTCTTCCACGTGCTGCTGCCGCCTTGGCAGGCAGCGATTTCCCCGTTAACCGTTCCGTGGCGTCGGCTCTGGCCGTTCGATACAGGAGGTGGAGGGTTGCGCATCCCGATATTCTCGCATTCAGTAGAGAGTGCACTAATCTCGCCGCTCGTACGGCCCCCCAGCGGGATTGCCGGCGCGGGACCCGTTGCGACACGGAACCGTCGCTTGAGGGAGCGTTCCAACAATGATCTCGCCCCTCTCTACGCGTGTCGACGGTATCATGCCGGCAACCGCAGGTGCACCTGCAAATGCAGCCCCGGACAGAACCGGGGCGCCGCGGTATTGGGACGACGCCCGGTCTAGTGGTGCACTCTGCGATCCTTGTCGAAACGTTCGCGCGCGTTCCTCGCGGCCGCGTGGTTGTTTGACCCCTCCCTGCATCGGACCGCACTACGCTGGTACTTGCGAGGGAGATAGAAGGACAGGGCAGCTGGCTGGGGGTGTCGGTCCTGTTGTTGTATTGTATTTGTTATTGTAGTTGTTGTGGCGGCTGCTGCTGGCGTATGGAGGATCGTGGGGACTCGACCCCCTTCCTTTTTCTGTGGCGGACCCGTTCGGGGATCCATGCATCCTCTTCCCCGTCACTAAGGGCTTCCTGACCAGTGGTAGTAGAAGGTGGAAGCAGCGCGGTGCCTTCGGGCTCCTCCAGCTCGGTGGTTCGGGGTCTCCTCGTCTCTAGAGACGTCTTCGGGCTCGTCTCGGGCAGGTAAGGGTCCTCCTCGGACGGGACAGACCGGCGAAACGGGGGACGGCGACGTTTTGTTATCAGGCAGCGTCCCTATCACTACAGCAGGTGGAGTTGTTGGGCTTCTCGCGGTTTGGGGCCAGTGAGAGGACAGCAACGCCACCGGGATAAGGCCAAAGGCCGATGGAGAGGTGCCAGCTGAAGAGATTGGCCTGCTCGAGGAGGGGATGGAGGTTACAGCCGCCGTTAGGACAGCCGAAGGGACTAACGGTGGAGCCAGTGGCGATGGGGTTCGACTCTCGACGACTTCCGCAAAAGTCGTTATCGGCGACGCAGGTGGGAGGGGGGGCAGCTTCTTGCTAGTCGGGTCGACAGGGGTGAGGGGGTGGTCGCCTTCGAGGGTGGGTCACTCGCTGGGGAGGTAGAGCTTCCCTTCGGAGGGGAGTCCTTTTTCGCGAGTCCTGCGTGCGGCCCCGGGGACGACTTTGACGAGCCCGTCGATGTTTTTGTCCCGGGGGGGGGGACCTCCTGATAAGTGGGGTGGCTTTGGAGGATGTCGCGGGAGGGGGGAGGGGGGGATCTTGGAGTTTCTTCTCGTTGTTGCAGCAGCAGCAGCCAAGGCCGACGCGGAAACCGTCCTTTTCAGGGGCGCTGTACGGCCCGCGCGCAGCTGAACGACGTTACTGGTGGAAGCTGAAGGTGGTTTCGCTGCTCCAGGCGGCGTGGGCGCCTTGCTTGTTGTTATGTTCTTCTTCCTCGCTGCGAGGGGAGGTGCTTTTTCTTGCTGGTGGTGCGGGCGGAGTGGGAGGATGCGCGGCGGCGAAGCGCCTTCGTGACTTTCCCGCTGGTGGAGGTTGCTCCGCTTTTGTCCTTGGTGTTGCCCCCCACCTTGGACATGGATACTTTCTTTTTCGGTAGGGGGATCCGCCTGGGTGCAAAGTCGGTGTCGTCGTCATCGTCGTCTTCCCAGCATTGCGGGGGTTGCGCAGACGTCGTCTTAGCCCTCGTTCTCGTCGTCGTCGGATATCCACGGGTCGCCGCCTGCGGCACCGCAGCCCCCGAGGACTCATGGATACTCAGAAGAACGAGCGATGGCGGTGTCGAGGCGGCGCCCGAGGAACGTCGATCGCTGGGAGTCACCCGCTCGGTGCTGCCCGGCGTACCTAAAACTAGTATCGGCGGAGTGGAAAGGGGCGCGTCGAAAGGCCCCCGACACTCCCGCGGCCCTTCCATCCTGAGTCAGAGATTTAAGAGAGATCGTAGTATTGGTCGTGCCCGAGCACGCGACGATCCCCGTCACCGTGGTTCACGGGGGGCTGCCCTGCGCGGCGTGGTCCTCTTGAGTGGTGAGTAGTGGCGTTGGTCTTGCCACGCTGCTGTTGCTCGTACTTGGAGCCATATCAGTTCGCTTCTGGTCGTGGAGTCGCGAGGGATGCGCGTGCCGCTCTTCACTTGCTTCAGAATCCGGTAGAAGGCGAGTTCTCCCTTGTGCGGCGCGCCCTTGGCTCAGTGAGCTGCGACTGTCTGAAACTCAGCACCCCCGTGCAGCTCAGTCTGTTTCTAGATTTCGTACGAGCAACACACCTCTCTTCGGGGTAGTGCCGCTTGCTTCGATCTTCTTCGGAGACGTCGGGTACCCTCCCTTCGAGTCTTGTTCCGTTCTTCGCGACTTCCCCTCTTTCCTCTTTGAAAAGCAGAGCAGTCTGTTCCTAGATTTCGTACGAGCAACACACCTCTCTTCGGGGTAGTGCCGCTCCCTTCGATCTTCTTCGGAGACGTCGGGTACCCTCCCTTCGAGTCTTGTTCCGCTCTTCGCGACTTCCCCTCTTTCCTCTTTGAAAAGCAGAGCAGGGGTGGATTTTCCCGAATGTTCTCCGGACGGTTAACGGCTGTTGTGTCGCGGAGATTCAAAAACTCACTCGCTGTCCCGAGAGGAGGGGCTCTCTCTCTTTCTCTCTCCTATTGTCTGCCGTCTGGCGAGCGCACTCTACCGGCCTCCTCTCCTCCGCACGGTGGGTGGACGGGGTGTCTTCCCTCAGCGCTCCTACCTCTCTCTCCTCCAGGCCCGAGCCGGACTCCTCTCCTCGGCTCTCTCCGCGCCTCCTCCGGGACAGCACTCTCTAAGGAGTGTGCGCGCCAGCACAGAGTATAGAATGTGGTCGACGGATTGAGGCTGAGTACTTGTACGGCCGGATCGGGCAGACCAGCACCTGATCTGTGCCCTGCACGTGGCTGACAAGCTTGCCTTTAACATATTGCAGCCAAGGCAAGCAAGAGTTGACGAAAAAGAGATATAAATGAGAGTAAGAGGGGTGGATCCCGAGGCATAGATTCCGAGAACGGGCGGTTGCGCAGTTAAAGGGGGAGCGGGAAGAGGGAGACTCATGCATCGTTGTTGTGGGTCTCCAGGGGCCGGATAGTTTCTCATCAAGCAAGGTAAATGCTTGAGGTCAAAATAGAAGTCCGACAGGCTAAGGAGGCGTATCCACCTCGGAAATCCAACGTGGTATAAAAAGATATAAAAGAAGCTAGTCAGTGTTAACTTAGGGCAAGTGCCCTATGGTCAGTTATAGTCAAATCCGCGGGATGTCAGGTCCACTTATGTTGCTGTATCCATCTGGCCCCGGCACCTCGCATGCGGCAAGGTTCTCAGGTTGAAGGTTCCTTGCCTCCGGGAGTCAATACTGTCTGGTCCCAGTGACATGTTCTACATATAGGTCACGGACCAGGCGATGGTTTCCGATGTGATAAGATGTCTCATCAGGCCAGCGTAAGCCGATGAGACGCGCAGCAGGGCCAGCAGGCGATCGATCCGAGGGTGCCAGGGTTCCAGGGCGCCTACAACGAAGCCGTCGACATGACCGATGTAGCCGCGCCCGCGCATGAAGTCTGCGAGGGGCTGGTACTTGCGTACCTTTTCCAACCTCGCCTTCTCCATCGCTTCGAAAATATTTTCGAAGGGCACGGTCACATCGATCATGACGACGGTTCTCGACGGCTCATGCGTTTCCACGAGGTCGGGATGCATGGCCGCGAGATCTTCGTCCACGCCTGGGACTGTCCTGTTCATCCTTAGATCGCCCGGGAGCCTGGAGGCCGCAGCAAGCCGCTCGACAATGCGGTTGTGCCGCAATTGCCGAGTGGCCGCATG
>NW_025109285.1:0-4276 GCF_011392965.1 Frieseomelitta varia
AAATTAACAAAAAAAAAAAAAAAAACAAAAAACAAAAAAAATACTGGATTAATACAACGTTGGTCTTTTCGACTCATTCATGCTTCTCCAAAATTAAAAATTATTTCAACTTGAAACAAAATCATCTCAAATCATCTCAGAATTTTTAAACTCACGAATCCTTTTCATGTGCTGAGAAGAGTGGAACGTTGAAAACATAAAACTTCAATGATCGCAGCAACATTAATAAAAACAGGTTTTCTAGATGGAAAAGTGAAAAACATTCCTGTCTTATCAACAACATTATGAAATTCGATAATTTTGATACATCCAGAAAATGATGTAAACTGTTCAGGAAACACGTGTACGGTTCAACATCCTCTTCTACATGGAATGAAAACGGTCGATAATGGGAACGACTGCCATTCCTGGTTTAAGTAAATCAGCCATTCGATGTCGCCAGCCTGGACGCATAACGGTGCTTGGATTTCGTGCCCATAGATTCTCTGTCTCAGCGTAATGATTTTATTGGCCGGCATACGCACCAATTTACGTAAATACGCACCGACCGCTTTTTCTGCGACGTGCTTCGTGCAGCTCACGGACCACGAGGACGACTCCTTTGACGCTCACTCGTTATACGCAACTTGTATCTTGATATCAATTTACGGCGCACCGAACGTTTTAATGTCCACGGACGCTAATAAATCGATTCCACCACCAAGATACGTTGTACAGAGCTAATCTTAAGATGCACAGTTTTCATCAGGCAACGCATTTCGTCAGGCAGAAACGATCGGTCGAAGGGGGAAAACTGTGAAATAGAGCAGGCAGAATTGAAATCCCGGAAAGAGTTTGGAATGCTAAACTAGAAACTGGTCCTATTCATTCAGCGAGACATTAAATACAACGGACAGTGAAGTGCATAGCTGAGGCAATAAATAACCACAAGTTTTGTACAAATCTTCATTTATTATCATTAATATTAGGCTATCGAATGTAATAGAAATATTTTGGATAATTAAAACTGAGACAAGTTTAGAGCAGCATTTACTTTCTCAGTGAAATCAATTTTTTTTCATACAGTAGGTATTTAGGTATTTTTGTACAATTATAGCTTTGATACATTACAAACGATAATGTCATGAATAAGATATTTATTTACTTAAACATTATTTTTTCTTTTGAAACTCCAATATGCTCTACAGTTTTAAGTGGAGGTGTACATACAATACTATAAACTAGTATGAATGTTGCGAATATTGCCTATATAATATTTTTCAAAATCATATTTTGCCACTTTAATAACTTACTAATACTTATTTATTACACAGTAGCTTTTAAAATGACTTTCCTGAATTTTTATCTATTTTATATGTATAGTCGATTTTGACAACAATTAGAATGAGTTTTATTCTATCGTTTTTCAATTCTTTTCAGAAATTCAAAATTCAACATTAATAGACATTTGTAGGTCATACACTTTTTTACAAAATTCATGGAATCTTATTAGAGTCCCGATCGTTGTGAAATATAATACTTTCTTCAATAGGCATTGTATCTAATCAATTGTTCTGTAAAATGTCTTTATACACTAATTCATTATACCATCTGTTTGATACAATGAGTCAATATCGATAGAAACAGTTTACTTCTACAAGAGAAGCCAACTGACTCGAGTATTTTTCGTTATAGACAAATAAAAAAAAAAGTTGTTTAGATAAACGTTAATTGTACAAAATATTTCTGTTTTTCAACGCCAATGAAAACTGGCTCGATGATGAGAAATCTATAATTGTCAGTTCAATCATGCTCTTCACTGTAGGTAGTATTAGGCTAGGCCAGGAGTTGCAAACTGTTACACTCTTGCTAATGAATGAATGTTAGTCGCCCTCCTTTGTAATTGCAGATACAAGAACGGAAGATAGCTAATCGCGCCGATTAAACGATCGTAGAAAGTGGTAACGATGTTATCTTCTTCGCGTGTGTAGTGACGTATATCGCGATAACTGTTATCTTTTTTTATTCCACCAGAGTGAAATCGAAATATGAGTACTAAAATTCCCGGCACACGTAAAATATCTTCGCCGTTAGAGATGGAAAGTGCGAATCGTCACGACGATATCGATTCTACGAAACACGCTTTCCACGATGCACGATGTTAATAAGGGAACGATAAACGCGATAATGAGTATTTTGGAAACGTCGGAATTGTTTTCATGAGAACTTCCGCTACACCGCCGTACGTTAGTACGCAAGTATTAACTGAAGAATAGCCTGAAGGAACACGATTCTTTTACCACGTCGGGGAGAATAAGTTGCTCGTTAATTTCTACCGGTATTAGCCGAAGCAAAACGTAGAGGAATAACCGCGATGCTTCATCTCAATTTTAATGAGAACGATAAGCCAAGCTTCGAAACACGTTTGACTTTTAATTGCGTGCAGCCGTATTGATTAAAATTTCTAGTTCTCTACCGTACGTGTACCGTGTCTGGCGAATCGCGCTTAGAAAAAGCGCGAGCACAGTGATTCAGATCGCTAGGTGATAAAGAACTGATAAAAAGCGACTGGACTTGCGCAAAATAAAAAAAAAAAAAAAAAAAGAAACAGAAAGGCTGAAAGAAAGTAGAAACCGCTCTATTAAAATATTGCTCCGCGTGCAACGCGATCGAGATCTGAGAGAATGTAAATTACTCGAACGGAGTTGATGAACACGCATTATCAATTATATTTATAATAATCCGGGTGTGACGATGATAAATATAGATTACAATCAGTTTTTACCAAGGGTACTTGGTAACTTTACGCATTCTCGGTGCTAAACTAAACTAAATCGGAGTGAAACCAGCCACGATATTCTCGTCTCTGCTTTTTACTTTACTTTACAAAGTCGTGTTATAAACATCCGTCGCGCGGTTGCAGAAATTTCCGCTTTTCGGTCGCGCTTCTTTTAGTCAATAGTTGTTTCGCATTCCGCGTTAGAAAGTAGTTCAGGGACATCCCGCGTTTCAGCTCGCTTAATTCTCGGTGTTTAACTGCCCGCGACGATATCATTCGATCACTTTCCCGTAACGTCGAGAAACCGCCGATTAAATTGTTGGAAACCGATGCACAGTGCGCGTGCACGCGACGACACGCCGAACAAACGCAAATCGTCACGTCGATCGCCCGCAATGAGACTAAAAATTATGATATTTAGACCGTGACGATCGGAGGAGCCGGCCGGCACGCGACAATTTCTTTTCTCTGTTACTCGCCGTTCCGCGTTAGCTCCTCTTCGAGGAAAGTTAATAAGAAAGCACCGTCTTCTTAATTGCCGCGGCAAATAAAACGCGTTCGACTTCAACAGTGTTATTTCACTGGCGAATCCCTAAACACACGCGTAAACGTGACGATCGACCGAGCGAAATTACTGAAATCCTAAATCGATCTGTCCGGGGGCGATGATTGAAAATGGTAATCGTTAACGTTTTGCCGGGCGTAATCAGCTGACGTGATAAATGGCGGGATATTTATTATCGCGAAAGCGCGTGCAACGCGCTTCTCATTGATTCAACGTGGTACAGTTTCTTTTCTCTCTTCTTCCTCCTCCTCTTCCTGTTCGCGCGCATCCTCCTCTGTTTTCTTCCTCGCTTTTTCCATTCTTCTTTTTTTTTTTTTTTTCTTTTTTTTTCGTAACCAGTAACGACAGCTAGCGATGGGATCAAGCTCGCGAAATCGAGTCAAACACCGTGCGAAAGATTCGCTTCGTGTCGTTCGATTGTTATCAAAGTTACTTGTGACTACCGAAAGTATTCGAACGCTTGTTGAAACTTTTTATGAACAATAACGCGTGTGTTTTATGAAGTATTTTGACATGTTTTTTGATTCGACGCATTTTCGATTATGTCGGTCAAGTTTTAAATGTAAAAATTAAAAATATTATTATATACTTTATTGATATTATTAATATTATATTGTGATATTATATTATAATATTGTATTATATACTTTATATACTTTTATATACTTTATTGATATTATTAATATTATATATAATATATTATAATTTAATATTAATATTATATTATATACTATATGCTTCATTAATATTATATTATATTATATTATATTATATTATAATTAATATTATTAATTATATTATAATATATAATATTATATATAATATATTATAATTTAATATTAATATTACATTATATACTATATGCTTCATTAATATTATATTATATTATATTATATTATATTATATTATATTATATTATATTATATTATATTATATTATATTATATTATATTA
>NW_025109286.1:0-4283 GCF_011392965.1 Frieseomelitta varia
GTCATTCTATTACAAATATTATACTCGTCAGACTTAATTCAGATTTGGACTTATTAGTTAGTTAACTAATTTATAACGTCACTTGCGCATTAATTTATAACGCAATTTTAGATGTTTTTCAGCAATAAATGATATCATACGTGCCATGGAGAAAAATATTGGAGAAATGTGCCACTTCATTTAAGAAAAAGTCTTATCAGGACTGTCTTCGATTTCAACTAAAAGTTCCTTTGTTACCATTTTTAATACTTCCTCTTCTTCGCAATAAGAAGAACTTTCAATGCAGATTGAGACTTGGTAAAATCTGCAATAATTCCGTTCATCTTATAGAAACAAGCTCGAAATATCTATTTATTTAACTAATAACAGTTCTTGTGACTAATATCTATTTAAATCGTGGAAGAAAATAATTTTATTTTAATATTTTTTTAATTTTATAAAGTGAAAGTGAATTGGAATAACACTATTCCAAATTATCTGCGATGCAACAATATCGTTACTATGTTCCATTTTCAGTTGGACCACTTTCAAATACTATTGTGTCATTGTAATCTTTGTGTTATTAATTACAATTTGAAGTATAAAGTCATATTAGTTTCCCTATAATATTATGTATCCTTTTGTTTCTATTTACTATAATTATTCTTGTTCATCTTAAAAAGAAAACTGAAATTCAATATATGCTAATACCTTCTCTAATTCTAAATATGCTATATACTTTCTCTAACAGTAGTTTATTAAAATCAGAGGCTTATATAAAACTCCGCACGTGCACACTGTGTACATACTTGAATTCGAAATCACGTCGCCTAAATAGTTCATAATTTATTTTTCTTCGTGGGATTATTTCCCTCTGGATTATATTCTGAATATTAGGCACATTGTAAACTAATAATAAATTCGGCTGAACTATACCATTGCTCCTTCCCTCAAACTTTCAGCATATGTAATATGCCACTATACTCAGCTTGATGTGATGAATATGAGTGTCATATCTACTTTTAGCAAATATCACATAAAAACCGAAAGTGTAAAACATCACTAAAACGGAAAAACCATCTGGATTTTCTATTGAACTTTTTCTTTTCACGACTTCACTGGTATTCGATCAAGTATTCCATAAACGGTTCTTTTCTAACATTACTAAACATTTGTCTATTATCTTCAAACATCGTTATAGAATGAACCGTTTCTCACAGATATTAAATAGATTTTGAGTTTATCAACGATTCTGAAATTGCCGAGAATCTTTTTGGAGATAGCAGAAATCAATATTGATTTGATTTAGATAACTTGCAATACATATCATTATCTCCCTGTGTGTAAAATTTTATACTCATTTACACAATGAAACATTTCTGTACAAATCATCATACGTGGTTTTTATCAAAAACAGATATGATATTGAACACGTTAAAGCAAACAGAATCATATAAAATATATCATAAATATATATAAAATGTAATAAATAGTAAATATATCAAACATAATAATAATATATAAATAGTAAGATGTAAATAATAATAATAATAATATATAAGTTGTAAGATGTCATGATAAATAAAATGAGATAATATAAACAATAGTAAATCATGTGGTATCATTGCGATTTTTTGTATCCAAGACAAATTGAATTTTACATTAAAGTCAAATTTGTTATCTCAATTTTGGTCAAAATGAAAAAATCGTTATATCCAAAGATGAAATGCCGACGGGAAAGTTTTCGAAGAAAGTTACAAGATCACTGTATATATATATATATATATATATATATATCGATAGCTGTACTTGGAGTCGGGAAAAAGGACTAGGCAAACACAATGGATAGTATCGAAAAATATCGGTTTCTTTTCAATGGAGTGCATCAATCTTTGTTTAGGTATGATTTAACGTTTTAACACGGTGCAAATGAAGCAATGTTTAGACGTAAATTACGGGCGATACACATTCATAAACTTTGTCATCACCAACAAGCAAATTTTCACGACATAATCTCAATAAATCGAATCGACTGTTTTTCAACATAGAACGTGGAATCGATAAAAAATTCTTCCTTCATCGCCACTCACAATCAGTTTGCGGCACAACAAACCATCAATCACTTCATAATCACTACTTGTAGTGTCTTTAACCTCTTGCGCTAGTAACTTACTGGTTAACGGACCGAAACGCGTGACCAAATCATATACAATAACTAGTCTCCTTTTTTTTAATTCATCGGTATATCACTGTATAGAAATTACTAAGAAATAATAAATTTATTATTTGTTTTGTCTGGGTTATATCTCAATATACTTAAAACTGAGAAAATATTTGCAATTTTGGGGCAAATGTTCTTGATGTGCGTGCCATGTCATTCTAGTGAAAGAGGTTAAAGACTGTAACCTTAAAATCTGACCTAAACCTTAATGTATAAAGTTTATATTCTCTGTTATATTCTCAACTGGTTCTATAGATAGATAGCTGTGATAAAACGAGGTTTTCAGAAAGGTTAAATAAGAAAAAAAATAAAAAAATAGAAATGTTTCAGAAATTCCTAATATCACACGCTGGATTTGAAACACAACTATTGGCCTCAACAGCTGCAAAACACTCGAAGAACAAAACACTGGAGTTCGTTAGATTTTACGGTATCGTTATTACTCGATGCGATAGATAAAATGAAAGAAAAAAAAAGAAAAAAGTCTACAAAAGGAGTAAGGAAGAGATAGGCCAACATACGCGAGTACTTCGTGGATGGAGGCAGGTTCGGACGATTTGAGCCGCTGGTTCGCAGTGATGGCAGCGGCTTCGGGGCACAGAGCGATCGTTAGTCGTTCCCCGGAGTAGAATGAAACGTAGCGCGGAGCTTTCGCCGGATTATTGCAGCAGCTTATCGTGGCGACAGTCCTCTTGGTTGCAGCACCGTGACTGTCTCCTGTCACTCGGATACAAGTTGCTGCTGGCTCTGTGATACAGCACCAACGCCGACTCGTCGAATCGCCGCTGGAAATTGCGAATTTCGACTCGTCGGCTTACCCGTGAATTCCACGGACGATTAACACTAGAATTACCAAAATGGTCAAAATGATCAGTGATAATTTTTCTTTAGATATGAAATAGTGTGTTATTAGAGATATTTAGCTCCATCTAATTATCGGGAATGCAGACGTTTTAAGATCTTTTGTTAAATAATACCGTTACCATGAAAATCGGCCACTTCGTTGGCCCTCGATATTTTATCGCGGTAGCTTTCGAAATTACTTTAATTAAAAAATTAAATTAGACGTTTTATCTTAACTTTTCGTTGTCTCTGCTATTGTCTTTGGTTACTGATCGTACGATAAACGATCTGAACTATAGAGCAAGTCAAAAATTTCTTCCCACCTATTTTTTTCTTAACAAAATATCAAAATGTAAGAAAAAACTAATTGTATCAAATTAATTTTAAATTAAATTCAAGCTCAAACATGACTTTAAATTAGTGATCTTTTTTAAAATATATAATAAAAAAATTACGGATTTATTTACTTAGTAGGAAGTGATTTTTGGCCCACCGTGTACTTTATTTAAGAGGCTAGTGACACAGATGGGAATCGTAACGTAGCTTCATCGCGTGAAATTGAAATGTGAATTGAAACATTTCTTCCTGTTTACAACTCCTTGAAATATCATTTGATATTGATACTTGATATTTTAATGATATTTCCATTCGTATGAATGAGATCCGTATCTGTAACCAACTACAATAGATTCGAACGACAAATAATGTGATAAATTAAAACGTCACATTATAAGTATTATTTTTACTATATTAAGTACTATTATTTATTAAGTTACTTTATTTAAGTACTATTATTAAGTTATTTTTTTTAAGCACTGTTTAAGTACTACCATATTATTTATCTCGACGTTTTCAGTCGTTAACGAACGTTATGCAAAAGTGATTAATTCTCGTGAGTAACCTATACGTAACCTTCCTGCAATTCGAAATTTATTTTCCTTATTGAAGGATCGAAACCGGTGCGCGAGCTATCGGGGGCCAGATGAAATTTTCCAGCTAAACAATTCCAATAATTGGCGTAGGCAAATTTCTGTTTGGCGAAAAGCTTTGATCCGATCTGATTCAAGGGATTAGATAAAACAAAGGCGAGCATTGCCTTCTTCGTCCGTTGATTTTTCGCAGTTCTCTCAGAGAAACAAATTGACCTTCCATCGCGATCATCGTTTCAAATCACAAAACGAATACGGTACGTAAAAATCTCGAGAGATGTGATTGTACCTTCGGTACAGCTGATCAGCCT
>NW_025109287.1:0-4294 GCF_011392965.1 Frieseomelitta varia
TGGATTCGTTGATGCATTCTGTACGCTGTAATGCGTTGCTCCAACGTGCCGTTTTTCTTTCTTTCTTTCTTTTTTTGAGGGCTTGAATTTCGAGTTGAAGAGAATAGATACATAGGACTGATTATGTACGGTGCGTTGTCAGCTATACGAGGTGTTCGCTTTGTTATTTGGTTCGAATTTGGGGTTGGAAAATGGCAGATTAGATCCGAGTGTAGGTACATCGATTTTTGGATACGTATCCGTTTGTATTTCTTTGTTCTTTTCTAGTTTGAATTTGGGATTAAAGAGAGTGAAAACAGCTTAGACTAGATTAGATCCAAGTAGATACATTAATTTCTGAATACTAAATTTTATTAATCTAGTGTTCGTTGATGCATCCTCTCCACTGTTCTTTCCTTTTCATTTGGTTTGAATTTGAACTCAAAAAAAGTGAAAATAGTAACAGCCGAAGTGTATTAATTTTTTGGATTCGTTGATGCATTCTGTACGCTGTAATGCGTTGCTCCAACGTGCCGTTTTTCTTTCTTTCTTTCTTTTTTTGAGGGTTTGAATTTCGAGTTGAAGAGAATAGATACATAGGACTGATTATGTCCGGTGCGTTGTCAGCTGTACGAGGTGTTCGCTTTGTTATTTGGTTCGAATTTGGGGTTGGAAAATGGTAGATTAGATCCGAGTGTAAGTATATCGATTTTTGGATACGTATCCGTTTTTCTTTGTTCTTTTCTTTTCTTTCTGGTTTGAATTTGGGATTAAAGAGAGTGAAAACAATTTAGACTAGATTAGATCCAAATAGATGTATTAATTTTTGAATACTAAATTTTATTAATCTAGTGTTCGTTGATGCATCCTTTCCACTGTTCTTTCCTTTTCATTTGGTTTGAATTTGAACTCAAAAAAAGTGAAAATAGTAACAGCCGAAGTGTATTAATTTTTTGGATTCGTTGATGCATTCTGTCCGCTGTAATGCGTTGCTCGCTCCAACGTACCTTTCTTTCTTTCTTTCTTTCTTTCTTTTTTTGGAGGGGTTGAATTTCGAGTTGAAGAGAATAGATACATAGGACTGATTATGTCCGGTGCGTCAGGTGTTCGCTTTGTTATTTGGTTCGAATTTGGGGTTTGAAAAATGGTAGATTAAATCCAAGTGTGGGTACATCAATTTTTGGATACGTATCCGTTTTTCTTTGTTCTTTTCTTTTCTTTTTGGTTTGAATTTGGGGTTAAGGAGAGTGAAAACAGCTTATACTAGATTAGATCCAAGTAGATACATTAATTTCTGAATACTAAATTTTATTAATCTAGTGTTCGTTGATGCATCCTCTCCACTGTTCTTTCCGTTTCATTTGGTATGAATTTGGACTCGAAAAAAGTGGAAATAGTAACAGCCGAACCAAGTATATTAATTTTCTGGATTCGTTGATGCATTCTTTCCTTTTCATTTGATTTAAATTTGAAATTGAAACTAGCGAAGACGTTACACTAATTACTATTAATTTTTTGATTCGTCGATGCATTTTCTACCCCCTGCAATGTATTGTACTTTTTCTTCGTTTGGTTCGAATTGAAAGAAGAACGCAGACGAAGATAGGACGTATGCAAGTATAAAGTTCTTGAAATATTTTTGATCCTGGTCTTGCTAGTCTCTCGCGTGGATTTGACTGCGATTCAAGATAAGGAGAAAACAATTTGGAAAGACTAACTCTGGCGGAAATGAAAATTTCACGGGATGTTCCTCGGGCGGTGGCCGACGTACGCGAAACCACTGGGGGTGACAGAAACATTCACGAGGGCTGTTTTCGTGGGTTAGACGCCAAGTCTTTCCCTTTGCTGGCTAGCTTTGCTGATGACACTACTCTTGCCCTGGTGGCCAAGACCAGGTTTGTTGAACTCGATCGCCCTAACACCAATGTACAACCCTGACAGAAATTGTTTTCTACGTGTTAGCCGTTGTAACGAATTGATTTGATAATGAGTTCATACTTGCTGGAATTAAAATTGAAATTCACATATATTATACGTGCATTAATACATGTTATTATACGTGTATTAATTATACACGTTGTACAATGTGTTGTGTGATACATTGTATAAATGTACATGTGTCAATTTTTCCATAATTGTTGATTTCTTTAATTTTTCCATGTTTGCGGCTGTACTAATGCATACAGTAGTATTATTATTAAGTAATAATATTACTAGTATTATTATTAAGTAATAATATACTGTTATAGTATATATATAGTGTTATTGTGTATAATAATATAATTATGTACAGTAGCAGTTATGTATTCTTATTAACAATAATATTGTATAATATTGTATAATAATGTTTACTAGCAATTTAATAATATTATACAATATTTTTATTATATAATATTGTTTATATTAATTATTATATAATATTGTTAATATTAATTATATAATATTGTATATTATTATAATATTATACAATAATAATTATAATAATATTATTATAATAATATAATATTGTATAATAATGTATCGTAATATTTACAAACAACATAATAATACTGTATATTATTATAATATCATACAATAATAATTATAATAATATTCTATAATAATATTATACAATATAATAATCTAAAAATCAAAGAAATCACTACTGATGTTGAAAACATCATATTTCACAGACAGTGCTATTAACAAAGAGTCAGAGTGACAAAGGGTCGCATATTAACCGAGGCAGCGCATTCTTATGTTTCCTCGAGTTCCTCGTAAATACGCGAAAGCCCGCAAATTACTTGGACCATTCTCCATTCACCCTGCTTCGATAGAGCATTAAGTCTGCATCAACGTGCGCAATTATTAACTGTTAACCAATTTTAATGCACCGCCGCGAACGATCCTCAATAAACAGATACAATCGTCCGTATCGATCGTCCCATCTCCAATAATCCATCAACAACCCTCCATTCTCCCGGAGGCAAGTCCTCGCCGCGGTACGCTCGGGGGGGGAAAAATTCCTCGAAGAAACGTGGCAGCACACAGAAACCCCGGAAAAACGGAGGAAGAAGATTGGCAAGATCCCCACCGATTTCAAGGGTCGGCCCTTGAAACGCAAAGAGGAACGAGAACCCCGATGAACAGAAGCAGCTAGCGAAACGCATGTCCCCGGTGCTTTTTACGCGGTTTGGGCCGGCGACATGTTCGTTTCGGGGCCCGGAACGAATGGGCCCAGACACGAGCGAGCCGAAACCGAGAAACGATAAACAAGACTTAGGGAGGGAAGAAGAGGGAGGGAAACAGCAGAGAGGTGGGCGAGTTAACGCGGCGAAGAAAGGGACAGACGAAGGGTGAAAACACCCCGGAGATCCGGAGATCGAGTTAAGATAATTGCTCGTTTGTTTAAACATTTGACCTGGCCGGCATTCGGGCGGCTTCTTTTTCCTTGCTTTCTCGCCACGTCGATTTCTTTTCTCTCGTCCTCTTTGCGAGGCGTTCCCTGTGTGATCGTTGGCGCCCGGGGTTACGGGGATCTTTCTGATCTTTCTCTCCCTGGCGACGATTTCGGCTGCCAAAAAGTTTGTAGATCACGCGAGTGAAAATGTATAAAAGTTGTTAAAATATATATATATATATATATATATATATATATATATATATATATATATATATATATATATATATATAATATATATTTGTTAAAATAGAATATATAAAATATATAAAAATGTATAAAAGCGTTGGTATTTCGTAAATTTTCAAAACGATGTGAAATTAATCTGATAATTGCCATTTATGCAATTTTTGGATGAACGAAAGCGAATGACAGAGTGCGTACTATCTGAGTAAAATTAACAATTGGGAAAATTTTCTGGTTCAAGATTCAATTGCAGCATTACATATGGAACGATTTGAACAAAACAAGACCAAGGAAGATTGTTCGACACGAGTCCGACGCAGAACAGTTGAAAAATTAAATATTCGGTGAGAAATTTCTGATCAGACAGAGTCCGCGTCTCCCGCTTCTCACAATTAGAAGAACAGTTGCCCACGAAAAATCTCAATTATCTCGATGACAGTAGACCCATTGGTCCAAATCACCTTGGAAAATCATGAAGGCCACTTGGCCCGCTTCACAAAGAAAGAATCGCCTCTGTTTACCCAGTACTCGACTCTGACAATACCGCAACGTTTATCTACCCCTGGTTGACTCGTCACTCGGGATCCATCTGATCCAACAAACAGCTCAATCAAGAACCCGTAAACACGTAGCAAACCGACCGACGAAATCCTAACTCGGTAAAAAAATCCTCATCCTGTCTCAAAAAAA
>NW_025109288.1:0-4300 GCF_011392965.1 Frieseomelitta varia
GGGGATTATAAAAGTGAGAACCAAAAAAAAAAAAAAAAAAGTAGTTTTTAACCATCCTCCCCTCCCCCTTTCCAAGTGACGCCACTGACTTGGTGAGCCACGAGCTAGTACTAAAAGAAATAACGAACAAAATTTTACCTACTTCTCTCAAAAAGGTTCGCCGTCACTGACCTATATAGCATAATAGAAATAGTAATACAATAACGCTCTGGTATCGTATTGATCGTAGGGAGCAGAACTAAGTTGGACGATTTGATTATATTAGCTGAGGATCGATCGTCCGAGATAGAGGAAAATCGGAGCGAATCACGAACAAGATCGAGCAACTCCGTCGATCTGACGATCAACTCTGCGAAAGGAATTAACATAACGGATCGCTATGAAATCGACGAAGACGCCTTAACACCGGATGCCTTTCCCGTTGGTACCTCCCAAACATACATCGGCCTAGTCAGCGGCGTACTGACAGTGTTTGTCCTTTTTCTAACGTGTACGGCGTTTCTGATCAAGCAAAGAGGCCGCAACAAAGTGGCCTTGCTGCAAAAGCACACGGCCCTGCTCTGTGACTCGTCCGCACCGGGCATTGCAATCTCCCCGAAGGACGTTAAACTCTCGAATTCGATCGTGACCGGATTGTCCCTGATTCGCAAACCCATCCTAATCGCCCCGGCTGACAACTTGCCCGATCGATCCAACACAAATCTCCAAACCGATTCCAAAACTGCTATCGTCGACTCTCGCCTCGATGATTCCGACACGTGTCGTCCCACCTTGTACGAGAGAACGTACAATCTCTTCTCCGAAGAGAACCTCGTGCTCTGCCCAAAATCAAACGCATCGTCCACTTGTACAGCCGAATCATGCCCCGGTAACGTATCTGACGTATCTATGTGTTTTTTTTTTTTCTTTTTTTCATCCAGGGAACGGTTTAGACCCGTGGTTCCCAACGCGGGGAATTGGGACCCACATTGGGGCCCAATTTCAGAATGAGTTGTCAACAACGAATCCTTTTTACTTCATTTCGTTTCCGTCGTGTTCTTTGGAAGCTTGTTTAGACCGAGTCAATAAAACCCTTCAGGCTTCCCTTTTTAGCCGCGTCAGGAAAAATTCATTTTTCAAATAATAGGAATTATGTGTCACAAGAGTGGAGCATGTCCAAAAAAAGATTGGGAACTACTGGTTTAGATATTCTGATCACTAATCTCCACTGACTTCCATCTGTCTGATTGTTCGAATAGATCGTATTTAATGTTATATCAGACATTCGATCTTTTCGCTTAAACCGTTTAAAACCAGTGATTATCTCAGATTTCAAGCGCAAGTCGAACTTCGCGACAAACAAGTATACGGAAATGTCCATGCCAACTAGCACGACATATTCGACGAAAAAAGCGTTTCACCTTCAGTCGAGAAATACGAATCATCAGAGGATCTACGAAGGATACTATGCTGCGACAGACATTTTAACAGTAAGATGACAGATCAAACGTATATTATTTATGAAAACGATGGACGCATGCATTTGCGTGTGGTGTTTTACAGAGATTTTTACACGGTTACAGATCAAGAAAAGGGAGATTCCGTCGAGTCAGAGTCCGTTCACGCCGCTACAAATTCGCGAGAAAACGGTATGCTTGCCGAGTGGCATTGATTCCTACGACATTCAGCGTGTCTCCAGACACAGATTAAGAATTTTGGACAAGCTTGGAGAGGGGAATTTCGGCTTGGTAAGAGTAACAAAGAATATCAATATCAACAGTATTTACAGTAGATCTACAATTAAACGAAATATGAAATTTAATCCAATACCAATCGCACACCCGATTCAGATTCATCTGTGCGAAGCAAAGGGGATCATGAATCCAGAAGTGGAGGCGACCCAAAATAATCGACAAACCGTAATTGTCAGATCTCTGTGGCGTGGCGTTGTAGATTCGTTAAGGTGTGTTACTGATTCCGCGATTCGACGCGATTCGGACAAACATTTCCTTTCCTATATTCTTGCGACGTTTTGACTCGAGCACTACACAGGTTAGATTTCACGAAAGACATGCACGTTTTGGCGATGCTTCGAGACTCGAACGTAGCAAAGATGATTGCCTTGGTAGAAGAAGAACCGTTCGGCGCTGTTTTCGAGTACGGCCAGTTCGGCGATCTTCCGAGCTTTCTGGAAAACCACGGTGGCGGCGGCGACCTAGTCAACAAGATCGACATCGGGTAAGCAAAATTATCTCATCGCGATGATACATAACGATCCAGCCTCCACCGATTCTCTTCCTATTCTTCGCAGCTACAGCAACCACTTGAGCTTCGTCACTCAAATTGCATCTGGCATGAAGTATCTGGAATCCGTGAACATTGCACACTGTGATTTAGCAGCCAGGTAAGTAAGCGATTCCTCGATGCATCGAGGAGAAAAAAAAAGAGACGATCCGTAAAAAGAATCAGTCGATTCGATTTAATTGTCGCATACTGTGGCCTAATGTTTTAGAAATTGCATCGTTGGCCAAGACTTGAGTATAAAAGTGTCGGATCATGCCATATACTGTAATAAATATGACCATCATTACTTCGTCGACGGACACAATGTAAAAATTCCTCTTCGTTGGATGGCGTGGGAAGCAGTTTTATTGGTGAGCAATATCACTTTCTATTCTCTCTTCGTTTCATTCTCACGTGCACCTGTGTACTTTTCTGCATCTGCAACCATCAGTTTCTTCTACTGTATAGTTTCGACGTTTGTCGAAATCCTGTTTATTATCTGCTTTCTACTTTTTCTCTCTCCCCCTCTCTCTCTCTCTCTTAGGGTAAACGCAGTTGTCGAGCTGACGTTTGGTCATTCGCTGCAACAGTTTGGGAAATTTTTCTAAATTGCAAGGAGATACCGTACGCGGATTTAACAGTGGCACAGGTTTTCGAAAATTGTGGCCACTGCTATCAAAGCGAAACGTATTGCGCCGATAATCGGCGATACGGCGACCACAACGACAACGACAACGACAACGACAACGACAACGACGACGACGACGACGAGAAAAGTCAACGGCGAATTCTTTCGCGACCGGATCATTGTCCGGACGATCTTTACAACGTAATGAAGAAATGTTGGAGCACACGGATCGAGGACAGACCGAACTTTGAGGAAATTCACCAATACCTCGAGAGATTAGCCCTCGATTGAGAGATCGTTCGAGATACTCGTGATCGAGTAGCACGGACCAAACGGTTACAATCAGCCACGGAGCATCCTGTACGTAAATTTTAGCTTTTCACGCCGATTCACTACTCTACGTCATACATTTCTCCCGTTAATTTCTTCCCTCATACTCCTGCCAGTGTATATCATCAGTCCATCTTGAAGATATCATTCGCTTTCGTTTTCGTATCGCGTAGCTTGTAAAAATTGTTCCTTTCTTCCGTTACAAATACTATCGGTGATTGTTTCGGGATGCCCTGGCCATTAACTTTTAATGCTCAATTAGGTTTATGTGTGAATCAACTTTTGCGCATGTAGAAACAAATACACACGCATGCATTGAGTGTACAAGAGAGAAAGAGCGAGCGAGCGAGCGAGCGAGTGTGAGAGAGAGAGAGAGAGAGAGAGAGAGAGAGACGCGGACAATTTCTGCAATTGAGAAAAAAAAAGAAAAAAAAACTTCATAATAAGAAATCATATTGTCTTGTCCTTCAATCAACTGTAAATGATAGGTTGTAATATGCGAAACAGTTGCTACTTCAACGTTGTAATCGTGATTCTTTACTTACGAATACTCCAACGGCAAAACAAATTAGGCGACGCAATTCGAACGTCTAATACCTCAAGCTTGTTTAGCGTCCGATGATAGTATCGCGATAATGCTGCTCACTCTGAACGTACGACAAACACATTGCGTTGCACAAACAAAGTAAATAAGATTTATCGGTTTGGAAGAAAGAGAAACGAAACGAGCAGCGTGTATGTACAGTAGTCTCCGCTTAAGCGCCCGCAGTCGGCAAACCGGAGAGGTGTATTTTGCGAATTGTGCCAAAACATTAGGTATATCAGGTACGTCATTCGCTTTGTATCGTGCAAATGCAATGTCGCACGGTAAGATAATCCCAATTCCAAATTGAACGGACGCTCGAGTGGGGACTACTGTGCTCGAGCAAACGTGCCATCCTGCATTTTTCGACAGTTAGGTTAGTACTTACTTTTCCAACGAGACAATTTAGAGAGAAAAAAAAAAAAAAAGAAAAAAAAAAGAAAGGAACGAGACGCATAAACGAGAGCGATAAATCTAGGCTAAAGGCTCACAATTCA
>NW_025109289.1:0-4307 GCF_011392965.1 Frieseomelitta varia
AAAAAAAAAAAAAACCAGCGGCGCTGTTCGCTCCGCGCGGAACTCGAGCCTCCTGTGTACCAAAAGTCTCGCCGGGGAGCGAGAGAGAGAGAGAGAGAGAGAGAGAGAGAGAGAGAGAGAGAGAGAGAGAGAGAGAGAGAGAAAAAATATACACACAGAGGCCGAGCAACTTGGACTTGCAGAGTAGGTTGCGCGACACACACACACACCTGATAGCGAATCGGCCGTGTTCCACCGAAATTTCTGTTCACCGCCAAGAGGCGAAACATTCCTCCTCCTGCCCCCTTTGCGGGGCGCGGTTCGTATTTCTCACAGTCTCGTCCGTTTTTCGCGATTTTTTTCGACTCGACTTTGACCAGTTCTCTCTCTGTCTCTCTCTTTCATTTTGAGATTATTTATAAGCGATCGGATTGCTTAATGCACGGCCATATTTATTAATTGGCAGTGAAAATGACTGGCTTGATTACAACATTAATCTTAAATTACAACGTTAATCTTAAAATTCCTGCTTCGTGTGCTTGCGTTTTTTGACCGCGATGAACGTTATATTGACATTTGCAGCGACAATTAAAGGAATAATATAACTTTGTGTACGACGGCTGTTTATGCCAGTGGCAGTCAAAATGGCTGGTACCCGTCAAGGTGCAAAGAGGTTCGATAAATTGCATTAAAATCGCAGCCGAATTAATCAATTTCTTCGTTTCGTACAACATCTCACACAAATTGTTTTCAACAGTTTTAGTTTTTTTCCTCATTTAGGGATCATGGTCTCAGATGAATCAATAATACAAAATTAATTAATACCAAAAATGTCCTACAAACATGGATTCCCTTTGTAAGAAAGTAATAAATCAATAAATATAAAAATAATCTACTATTACGTTGTTTTTTTTTAAAGACCAGTTGTCTTGACTGACTGAAGAGTTTAGAAAATTACTATAATTACTATAATTTAATTATTATAATTAAATTAATATAACAAATTGTATTTTAATATAATTTAACAAATATTACAAATATTATAAGTTACAATACACAAATTGTGCATTAATATAATTTAACAAATATTATAAATATTATAGTTGTCATAAATAAAAACGCGGGAGAGTTTAAAAAATTTATTATCAAAAGAGTTTAGAAAATTATTATAATTTAACAAATATTTTAAATATTATAAGTTACGAAGTAGGTTAAATATTACGAGTTGTCTTAAATAAAAACGCGGAAAAGTTTAAAAAAATTTATTATTAGAAGTGTTTAGAAAATTATTACAATTTAACAAATTGTATTTTAATATAATTTAACAACTATTACAAATATTATACTGTATAATAGATAAAAACACGGAAGAGTTTAGAAAATTATCATAATTTAACAAATATTTTAAATATTATAAGTCACGAAATAGGTTAAATATCATAACATTACAAAATAAGTTAAACATTACAAGTTGTCATAAATAAGAACGCGGAAGAGTTCAATGAAAATTTATTATTAGAAGTGTTCAGAAAATTATTATAATTTAGCAAATTGTATTACAATATAATTCAACAAATATCTCAAATATTATATGCTGTCATAAATGAAAACGCAGGGGTACAATGATTTTCCCTCAGGATTAGACAGCTTCTTGATTTCGAGGATGCCGTATCGCTGGTTGGATCACGTTTGTTGAAACCTGGTTTGCTCCCGTTTATTCACTCATTCCTTATTCACTCCGCCGTGGGGGATGATTGCTCCGAATTGCTCTCGGCTTCCTCGAGCGTCGTCGCAACGTTTTACGCGTCTCTCCACCACTCCTCCACTCTGGTAGAGCGTGCGCGTCTTTCTCCTCTCGCTGCAACGCATCGACATGCACCAAGAAAATTCAATTTCGAGCGTATATATATATGTACAGGGTGTTTCGTAACTTGTGGGATGCACTTCGAGAGCTGATTGTACGTCTACAAATAATGAAAAAAAGTCATATAAATATATGTCCTATCTGTCTTCGTTTATAAGATATAATGAATTTTATAAACAGATAATCAATTCCCGAAGTGGGTCCCACAAGTTACGAAACACCTTGTATATTATATATTGTATATACATATATATTTATTTGTTAATATATATTGTAATAATATATATATTTATTAACATATATATTTATATATTGTTATATTATAATATTTAATAATATAAATATATATTATAAATATATATATATGTTGTTATAAATATATATGTTATTCCCGAATAACATATCCCGAAGTGGGTCCCACATGTTACGAAACACCCTGTATATTATATATATTATATATTGTATATACATAACATATATATTTATTTATTAATATATATTATAATAATATATATATTTATTAACATATATAATTATAATAACGATATATTTATATATTGTTATATTATAATATTTAATAATATAAATATATATTACAAATAAATATATATGTTATTCCCGAATAACATATCCCGAAGTGGGTCCCACAAGTTACGAAACACCCTGTATATTATATATTGTATATACATAACATATATATTATAACGATATATTTATATATTGTTATATTATAATATTTAATAATATAAATATGTTATTATAAATATATATTATAAATAAATATATATGTTATTATAAATATATATCACAAATAAATATATATGTTATTCCCGAATAACATATCCCGAAGTGAGTCCCACAAGTTACGAAACACCCTGTATATTATATATTGTATACACATAACATATATATTTATTAATATATATAATAATAATATATTTATTTATTAACATATATATTTATAATAACGATATACTTATATATTGTTATATTATAATATTTAATAATATAAATATATATTACAAATAAATATATATGTCATTCCCGAATAACATATCCCGAAGTAGGTCCCACAAGTTACGAAACACCCTGTATATTATATATTGTATACACATAACATATATATTTATTAATATATATAATAATAATATATATATTTATTAACATATATATTTATAATAACGATATATTTATATATTGTTATATTATAATATTTAATAATATAAATATATATTATAAATAAATATATATGTTATTATAAATATATATCACAAATAAATATATATGTCATTCCCGAATAACATATCCCGAAGTGAGTCCCACAAGTTACGAAACACCCTGTATATTATATATTGTATATACATAACATATATATTTATTAACATATATAATAATAATATATATATTTATTAACATATATATTTATATATTGTTATATTATGATATTTAATAATATAAATATATATTATATATATCACAAATAAATATATATGTTATTCCCGAACAACATATCCCGAAGTGGTTCCCACAAGTTACGAATCGCCCTGTATATGGACTCGAGCGAATACACGCTCTGGGTCACCCCAGCTTCATTTTACAAATTTTCGCGTAGAACGAAAGTGGGGGCGGAGGGGAACTTCGAACTTTCGAAGCCTCGAAACGTCGGGCGCGTTGTGATCGTGGAACCTTCGCCGAGAAAGAGTTTTCGGCGCACGTGCCTCCCAGATGACTCGAGGCGAACGCAGCGGGAGAGAAAAATGCAGCCGTCTGCCTGTTGATAAATATTATCGCGGTCCTCCCCCCCCCCCCTCCTCAACCCTCCCCGCTCAGTGTCGGGAGCAACGATATTGCCAGGGGATGGTAGGAAAATAAGACGCCCGGCTCCATTTTTCTCGCTCGTCTGTCGTTTAGTTTTATACGCGTGTTCTGCGTGCACTCACCAAACTGAAAACGATATTATACAAGGGAACCTGTTTACAAATTTATGATTATGGTTTTGTGTGACGTCGACGAAACGTGTGTCAGTTACGTTTTTCTTTTTCTCTTTGGAAATGTCGCTTCTACCGTCTCGTGATCATCGATGAATTGAACGTTAGAATTTAGCGTAGAATTTCCTAACTAGAGATGAGAAAAACACTACAAAACAACAGAGTATGCGAGGTTCAATTTGCATTTGGCTAAAGTGCACTGTTTCATAAAGTGCACTGCATTCTGTAAAATTTATTTACGGATGTACTTGCAAAGGCAGCCGAAAGGATTTACGAATTCTCGAGTTTCATCGTCGGATCGGCAATCCTTGCGCACATGCATATGTAATATTTATTCGAAGGTAGCGAAACACATCGTTAATCGTCGCGTACACATCGCGCGGAGTTTGCCTCCATTAAACACCGGATATTTGGAGAAACTGCGCGCAGTCGAGAGTTCATCCGGTCGACAAAAAAAGAAGAAAAAAAAAAAGGGG
>NW_025109290.1:0-4315 GCF_011392965.1 Frieseomelitta varia
CGGCGACTCTCCTCGCTTCAATCTAAAATCTAAGAACATCATTTACATGACGAATTATTATAATATTGATATCGGCGACTCACCTCGCTTCAATCTAAAATCTAAGAACATCATTTACATAGTACGACGGCGTACTGACAGGGCCGGGCGCTGTAATTATAAGCGAATGAAATGAAATTTATGAATATGCAGGATGAATATGTAACTGGCGAGTGACACGACGTCATAGGTGGTTAAAGTAACTAAAATAAACGAGCAAGCTTTCGTAGGCTTGTCTCGATCAAAACTGGCAAATTTCTCGACCGATGAATTACTCTCGATGGAAATATACCACGAATGTTGCAACGAATACGAAACATATACGTGAAATCACTGTGAAAAGTTATAAATTGGCAGTTGTAGCGTATCGATGAGCATCGAACGGAGGGAAGGCGAGCATTAAAGCCAGCCCCGGCCATTAGTTAAGAGGTTTCGCAGTTTTATTGGTCGTCTAACGATCTCCATGAATTTATCGAGCGGATATGATGTGTAGCGGCTGGGTTAGGTTTGCTAATATTTCGGTGGCGCGGCGATCCTTCGCGTAGAAAGCTGGCAGGCACCGGATAATTTCCGTGTATCCTCCCTCCTCGTGGTAAACGTGTCGGATATATATTTCTCGCCAAAAACGGAATGCTCGACGCTCGTTTGATCACTTGAACGCCTCCGCGCCGTTTATCGGCTGTGAAAACGATAGCCTAAAACGTTCTCGCGCGACATACATTTCGTCCAACCCTTTCTGCAACGTTATCGAGCGTCGTGCAAACACGGAAGTCGAGAAGTATCTTACGAAAACCCCCCTCGCTTTTATGATCGCGATGATACTAACGTGGACGAGGCAATTGCCTGAGTTACGAGCGAATGTTTGACGCCGCCTCGTGGCCAATATCCACGAGGTTTCCAGCTGCGAAATGTGCAATCCTCGTCGTCTCGATGAAAATTCTTCCGTTCAAGTGCTCGAGTATTGTACGTTTTTATTACGATTAGATTAACATTCGCTGACTAGATGTGGATTACACGTTGGACGATTAGACAATAGATTGGAGAGTCGAGTGAAGTTTGATTTTGTAATATAATAATTGTAATATAATATATTTATAATATATTTATAATTATCGTATTATTATATATTTATATTATAATAATTGTGTAAAATAAATATAAATATAATATGTCTAAATATAATATATTATAATATAATTATATTATATTATAGTATAGTATATAAATATAAATATATATAGATATGTTATACTATATTATCTATGTTGCACAATATAATATAGTATAGTATAATATAGTATAATATACCTATATATATATTTATATTCATATCTATATCTTAATATCGTTTTTATATCTATAAAATATCTACCAAAAATATTCAAATTGGGTCATTTTGACCATTTCCACCGTAGTTCCATTGTTAAATCATCATACAAATTTCTCACTGTCATTGGCCACAGTTATACTCTCTCTCCTATAATCCGAAAGAAATGTTCAGACAAGCGAAAATTCCCAAAATATCGTAGACGTTAAATCGGACTGGTTTCGTCGAGCAGCGCATTCGTCGAACCTGGACAAAAAGATTTCGGTCACTAGACAGCTGTTTCCTTTGATAACTCGAGGACAAGTTGTGCAAGAACACGGGATATTCAGCAGCTAAGATCAAAAGTCGATGCACGGTCAATAACACGACGGTTCTGTTGCAGTTTCTCGACGCCTGCGAGAAGTTCGGCATCGTGAACGTCGAGAGAAGACAGAACTCGTACATGGGTGCATTGGTGCTGCGGCAGCCGCTCGACTACAGGGAGAGACCTTTCTATCAGCTACTCCTCAGAGCGAGCGTGAGTACAACACAATTGAAAATTGATTTTAATTACGTTGTAAGCCAAAGTTTGCTCATCGATAAATTCATCGCGGACGAAAGTCTGTCTGCACATTTGTGATAAGATCGCATTTAGATCGTTGTTACGTTATATTATGTATACTTGAAAGGGTTTAATTGAAAATTATATCAGACAATTTTACAGAAGTTTTGTTATAATTAAAATATTATTTTTATAATATTTAATATAACAAAATATTATTTTTATAATATTTGATATAATAAAACATTATTTTTATAATGTTTAATATAACAAAATATTACTTTTATAATATTTAATATAATAAAATATTATTTTTATAATATTCAATTATAATTACTTAATTATATTTATTTTATTATTATAATATTTTTTAAAATATTATATTTTTTATAATTAAAATATTATCTTTATAATTTTATAATTTTATAATTAAGTATAATTTTATTCGAACAAGACAAGACTTTTATTCTGGAACTTACAAATGTAGAAATGTTACAATACTATTGACTGTTGTACTTGCCGCAATACTATACTATACTATAGGGTGACTCGCGTAACCTGAAATAACTTTTAAATTATGCGTCCAATGAAAAATTGTTTAATATGAAAGTTGTATGGTTTCAAGGGAGGCAAAATATGGCGTATCAATTTTTTATTGGTTTCGAAATTTCCAAGGTCATCTTTATTGTTTTCTTGAATCATATACATTTTTTCAAATATTAAATTCCAAGTAAAAATGTATCAAATCATATTGGTCCTAAACCTAATGATTTATCACGAGGATGAAAACTGCGTGCAAGTAACATGTAATCACCCTGTATACTACTTGCTGCGTTTTATATATCATTTTCGATTCGTACTCTGGTCCCTTATCTAGTCAAACCTAATCATACCTTGGGACGATTCATATGTAATCGTCATCGCACTGGATACATTGCAAATGAGTGAACATAATTCTAATCGTTGATTTCACACGCGAGTGAAAAATTTCACGAAGCTTATACGGTCGTGTGTATTCGATTTCATCGAATCGAATGGACAACAAAATGCATGTTTCAATGTTCTTATGCGGTGCAATTTCCTACGTGAATTCATCGTACGTTTTTATTTCCCGGGGGCAGTCCTAAAATTTTATTTTCTAAAACGAATTGAATGAAACAATCCCGGAGCGGATATTTTGTCACGGTATCGTTCGCGAGACGTCGACGACCACAGAATCGATCCTTTTAAACTTCGAGAAATTTTAGGATCTAAATGAAAGGGATGGGATCGACCTAAATGACAGAGATAGATCGATCTTTGTAAGTTTCGAGAAATTTTCGAATCCGAAAGAATGGAGGAGATATTCACGCGAATATTCTTGGCGGTTCCTTTTCATAGTCACGGCGTGAAGAGATGGAATTTGGCGAGGTAAGTGATACGAAACGTTGCGTTAACGCAACGCTGACCCCCAATGGATAATTTCCAACAGATTATGATGAAAAATGCCTTCCTACGGCGGAGTTTTCCCCCCGTTTTGTCCCTCCCTTTCTCGCGAGCTGCTCGTCCGAAAGGACAGCCGCGGATGTCATTTATTCTCCAAAAAATACCAGTCTGAAACAGGACCAGAACGGATTATTGAATTTAAAATGCCCTTTGACACGAGCCAGAATTCAGTTTTCGCTCATTTTCGTGGCGCGGTGCAGCAGGATGGGAATTTTTTTGAAAGTCGCCCGAAAACCGGCGAAAGAGCTTTCTAACGAACTGCATCATCCGCGAGAGAAGGGTTAATGCTGCTAATGTTTAGCGAGGATGAAAGGGGGATCGCTCAGAGAGCCCAACTGAAGTGCTCTTTCAATCGTCCCAACTCACATCGTTCGAAATTTTTTTTTCAAAAAGTACCGTATTTGCTTTAGAAATTAGAAACATTAAGAGGATGTTTTTCTGGTATTTCGGCTTGAAAAAATCGACCTTTTGGGGATTTTTTTTTTTCTAAGGAAACCATGGCAGTTTTCGCACACACATTTATTCATACTTGAGGTCACACACATTTATTCATACTTGGGACATCTGGTTACAATTGTTGCGAAAATTCTGGGCCCTTTCCCAATAATATGGTCTTAAAAAGAAAAGAAAACGATTCTTTCAACAATCGACCAAACAAAAGAAACCAACATCCCAATCCCACACCAAGACCTTCTAGCTTCAACGACCAAAGCGTAAAGAGAAGAATGAAACAGAATTTGGACTACGACAAATAGAACCAAAATACATGACATAGCACCACACCATTTCTATCAAAAAATACCAAATAACAATCTAAGCAGAAAAGAAAGGATAGCTATGACCAGGCTTCGAATAGGACACTCCAAGATCACACACGAATACCTACTAACCAAAACAGAACCTCCTTTCTGCAACACCTGCAA
>NW_025109291.1:0-4316 GCF_011392965.1 Frieseomelitta varia
CATCTTTTGTAAAAGTAATTAAAACAGAAAATTCATTATATCTCATAAACGAAAGGGACAGATAGGACATATATTTATATGGCTTTTTTTCATTATTTTTAGGCGTACAATCAGCTCCCGAAATGGGTCCCACAAGTTACGAAACACTCTGTATAATTATATACATATATAAATATATTTTTTTATTATTTATTATAAAGAAGCAATTTCAACTATCCAGCCCAAAGAGATCCGGAAGCATCGTTTATTCTCGGTGCATTCGCATTTTTCTACCGAAACGTATTACCCCCTCCGCGATAAACAACGAGATAACCTCGTTCCCCCATCTCCCACTCGCTGGTCACGGTCCAGGAATTATCGAGCCTCGAGGCTTGATGATTTCGACGGATTGATATTTCACGCACGTAAAAAATCTCGCGCGGGGGGTGGCGGTGGGAGGAGCGAGTGGGAGAAAATCGCGCGGACCGCGGGGAGTATCCAGTATTCCTCGGATATTATCGGTAATTACAGCCTTCATGAAACGGTAATGCAGCCGACATGAGGCGCGTTCGTGGCCGGCATGGGATCGTACAAGGGATTACCGAGCGCAGGGGGGCGGAGGGCTTCTCGACACGCGATTCTCCTTCTTCGAAACTTCGCTCCGTGGAGCGAGCGTGGAAACGTTCGTCATGAAAAGCTCTTAAGTTACTTTTCACGCCCTCTTCTTCTTCGTTGCTCCACGTGACGATGCTTCGATATGTTTAACCCTTCTCTTCGTCCAAGAGTTCCGCTTGTCTGCCACGGAATGGACATTTTAATACGTTCGTCGAACGTGGAATCGTCAGTCGAGAGACTGCAATTCTTCTCACATCCTTTCCGTGTTCCTTCATTTTGCGTGTCTTCGAGGAGGATTTGGCGTCTTGATTGGTTCGTTTCGAAGATCTCGAGGTAAACTTGGTTCAACTGCGGAAGATCCTTTGGATCTTTCGGTATCGCCTTCCTTTCAGATACGGAGGCCTGTGTACGTTGTTTCGAAGAAGTGTGTTCGAACGCTATTTATCTTTTCTCGTTCAGTTGGACAGGATCGATCGCGCTTAAATGCAAAGATCACGCAGCCCAACGTGTCTTATTAAAGTAACTTCTACCTAATTCTGTAAAGGTTACCAATTGAAATTAGTTCCGAGCAATTCCACGACGACGACTGACCAAATACAAATTTACGTGTCTGGCTAATATGTACTATAAATCCGGATCGACGTGATTTACCACGTGGCTGAATCACAGTCCCTCAAATAAAAATATAAATTCTTCTCGTTGTCCACCGTTCGAAATCATCGAGTCTGCGTTTCGCTGTGATAAAAATTCACCGGTGATCGAAAAGTATAGAAAACGGTTCTTGTTGTCAGTGTGTAATGCACCTTGTCCGAATTTATTTTGTTTCCGGCGGATCTATCGTTTAATTACGAAAAAATGTCGGATCCTCATAATACGAATTCACCGCGATACGAAATGTTCCGGAACGAACAAATGTAATTAACCTTTGGCGTAATGCGCGGAAAAGGGGCTGGTTTTAATCTGGAGTTCCCGCCAGCTGTAAACCAAATGAAAAACCGCGTTCTTTTTCTCCCGTCCCTTTGTGGCCGATGCCGCAATTAAGTTTAGCGAGTCGAATACAATGGGCCGGGTTATTCGTTTGTTCGATTGAATAGATTTGAAAATGAATATGGCGCGCCATTTGATCTTGTTATCCGCGGATTATCTCGCAACCAGTGATCACCACTTCTCCTCCCCTCTCTTTTCCCTCCATTCTCTTCTTTCCCTTCTTCCTTCTTCCTCCTTCCTCCTTCTTTGTCATTTCCTCTTTTTCTTCTCTCCCCCGCCCCTTCTTTTTTTTTTTTAACGGCGACTCGATTTTAATGATAGAAACGTAAGATGGATATAAAACGACGACGCGGGCGACGGCCGCTAACGAGATCGGCTGCAATTATCGACGATAATCGATATTTCGATAATTGTATATTTTGACGCTCCGGCTGCACCGATAATAAAATGCGAATAATAGCCGATAATAAGACGCGCGCCGCTTAATAATTCACGTTATCTAAGTGCCGTATCGCACGTTGCAATCCAATTATCGCATCCCGGTGAATAGATAACCCCGGCGCTTTATTAAACGTTAAAAGAAAAAAAAAGAAAAAGATTTCGCTTTGCGTCCACTCGAACGTTACGAAGGACAGCTCCCTCTCTCTCTCTCTCTCTCTCTCTCTCTCTCTCTCTCTCTCTCTCTCTCTCTCTCTCTCTCTCTCTCTCTCTTTGAGAGACGAAACGTAATTTCAGCGATTCGAGAATGAGTTTCGCACGACTTTCTAAAAGTGAGGTGAACTTTTTTTTCGAGCGATTCCAATTCAAATTCCAATTCTAATTCAAACGTAAGCGTTGAACGAAGAATGATAAGCGTGTGGCGGTGTTGTCGTTAATTTGAAAACAGTGGAGAACGACCGGGTGCAGATAGATGAAGGATAAAGCTAACAGCGATGCGAGCGGACCGCGCGCGCAGTGCAAAGAACGTGTACAGTTTTCTCGAGGAACGCGCGAGCACCGCTCTCTCTGCTATTTCTACCTTCTCTGTCTAAGTACATCACACTCGGTTACTCTCCGGGCTCACTTACTCCCCGGAGACACGAGTGTGACATTTTTATCCGCTCGCCGACCCTCCAGCAATTCCGCACAGCTCCGCCGCGTATTTCCCTCTATTTACTTTAACTAAACATGAGAAAGTACCAGGTCTCCGGCCCTGAGGAACGTATGAAACTTACAGGAATTAAGGCGAATGGAAAAACTTGCCGCAGCAAGTCCGATTGGGGATGGCACGCCCTTGAGCGTTTTCTTTTACTTTTGCCCTTCGTTCGTTTGCAGTTGACAATTTTTAAAGTCGCTTCGCCTTTCTTAGCACCCTGTTAAAAAAAAAAAGTATCTGCAATATGTATATATTATATTATCATTGTATATTATTACATTATCAAATTCAGGTCTTATTAGTGATATACTGTATCTCGACCACAAGCCATTTTAATTGTCCTTTTTGGTTTCATTTGGAAAATAAAATAAGTTATGTCAGTAATGACTATTTATGACTTTTTAAAGTCGTCGCTTCGCCTTTCTTCGCACCCTGTTAAAAAAAAAGTATCTGCGATATGTATATATTATATTATATTATATATATTATATTATCATTGTATATTATTACATTATCAAATTCAGGTCTTTTTAGTGATATATTGTATCTCGACCACAAGCCATTTTAATTGTCCTTTTTGGTTTCATTTGGAAAATAAAATAAGTTATGTCAAATGCGTGTTGTTGAATAGTCAAAAATTTTCTGCTGGCGCCCTTTATCAGAAAGTAATGACTATTTATGAATATAGTAAATATAGTGTGTTTATTTAGTGTGTTTAGAGGTTATGGTTACAGTTTAGGCATTATACATCAAGTGAGATGACTCAGATGTTTAGGGGAAAATCAATCTATCATGAAATTGTGCATAATAGTTAGTAATTAGTATTTTAGAGGAAATCATGCCAACTGAATATGGAATGAAAGTAAAACAGCTTCCTTTAGATATCGGTCGCATATTTAAAATAATTCTTTCAAAAAAAAAAGGAAAGAAAAGAAAAAAATGAACCCTCGCTCGTCGACTTACCCTGTACACGAAATAATTCGATGGAATAGCAAGACGAATGTAACATCCGCTATTCCTCCCGCTATAATCACTTTGAAAAATCAAATATCTAACAGCAAACGGATGAAACTGTAGTACTTGCGCGGCGGGCACAATCTGTTCTGTCGTTTCAACGCGTCCGCTCGACGATTCAATTTCCCTGTACCACGCTCTTTTTCCTTCCAGCGACCGAATTTCGCGACACCATCTATTCCGCGCGCTGCGCCGCGCCGCGCAGTGCCCCGATAACATTGTTCCGACTGATGACTAATTTGTAGCTGGCGACGAATAAATTCGCTGACAAAAAGCGGCCGAAACGGGGCCGCGAGTCGAGGCTAGAGGGGTTGCTGCGTGGAATTATACAACACCCGGCCTCCATACACTCTCGACCGCTGCTATCTATTAACAATGTAAATACGTGTGTCCCGCGCGCGCGCGCGCGGGACACACCACGATACAGAGGCTCGAGATATGTAATTCCATTGTTCGCAATTGTGCCTTCTGTTAAAACTTGAATACAAGCCGCGCGCACGCGTTATTTATGTCACTAGAAATCACCGGCCGCTACTGGAAAAGGGGGCAAAAAAAAAAAAAAAAAAAAGAAAAAAAGGAAAAAAAA
>NW_025109292.1:0-4319 GCF_011392965.1 Frieseomelitta varia
CTCTCTCTCTCTCTCTCTCTCTCTCTCTCTCTCTCTCTCTCTCTCTCTCTCTCTCTCTCTCTGTCTGACACACCCGCCCGCACCATCATCGCACGGATTTAATATTCGACGTTGGCGAAATTGTTTTGAAAGGCAACAGAGAAGCATTATCGATAGCTGTGTCGCCGGCGGACAGGAGAGCGGAAAAACAGGAGAACAATTTCTTTCGTCGGTTGGCTCGCGACATGTGACCGGAGGTTGGCTCGCGACTCTATGACACGAATACCAGCAGCCACTGTCACGAGTCACCGTTTCAGCACGATTGCATAACGTTCCACGCTCCCCTACACGCCGAGTCGAAGAAAGTTTCCAAAGTGGAGTTCTCTCTGATAGAGAGAGACTTTCAGTTCCCACGAAAGACTCCGGATGGTATGCGTTTGTGGTTATTGGTAAAACGGCTAACCATATCACGTTACAGACACCGTACCAACACCGTCAATTATCCTAATAAAGCTATTAACTTATCTGCAATCAAACGCAATCGTTCGCCGAGCGCAAAGCAACAGATACTAATGATTTTCCCTGGGAACCTCTCTTGTACAGGTGGTTTCAGGAAGTTGCGACTAGACCTCAGGTGTGTGTTATTTGAAACATGCCGAAACAAGTCTTGATAAGTGAGTTTGAACCATCTGAGTCTGTGGCAATGTTGGAGAAATATCTCATTATACATGTTATACGTGTACGTTAGACTTGTTGAAAAAACTTTTCACAATTGTTGGAAAGTTCGTTAACTACTGTAATTTTGGAGCATTAAAGTATAATATATAATTATATGTATAATATTATATATATACTCATATAATATGTATTATGGAATATATGTGCATAATTTGAAATTTTGGTTATTTATTTTGTTATCTATCTTTCTGGTTATCTATGTGTACGCGTACACACACACACACAAATTCTTGAAAATTGTATATTATACTTTAATACTCATATATTGTATATTATATAATATATGAGTATTAAAGTATAATAAAGTATAATGTATAATTTTCAAGAATTTGTGTATAATATATACACATTTTATTGTGTATATTATATAGATATATATTATATATTGTATATTATATAATATATGAGTATTAAATAATTTTCAAGAATTTGTGCATGTTATATACATATTATATATCGTATATTACACAATATATAAGTATTAAAGTATAATGATATATAATTTTCAAGAATTTGTATAATATATATATATATATATAAACAAAATAGATAACCAGAATTTCAAATTATGCGTGACTGATCAACAAGATTTCATACATAAACACACTTCACCGATTAAGTCTTCCAACCATGAGACTAACGATATTTAGACCCTTTGTCAACACGTTCGTTGTTTCGATAAACGCTACACGCTCCCAAAGGTTGTCCCTAACTTATTGAAACGCCGTCTACAGTTTTCCCTCGAAGGGAAGGCGAGATTTAATCTCGATTCCGATCTCGTCGCGGGAGGATCGTAACGAGGATGGGCCGAAAGGTTTACCAGCTTCCTCCTCAGGTGTCCAGGACAAATAGTAGCGATTAATCAGCGTGCTCGGTTAAATTTCAGCCGAGCAAACCTCCGCAGCTGTTACACAACAAGCCGCGAGGAGGAGAGGATAACTGGCAAATGCGACTCGTACCGGCGAAAGGAAAATCAACAGAGGGGGTTCTATAACCGCGATTCGCTTTCGCGGAATCCAAGCTCCGTCGAGCCATCGGCAATTAATCTCCTCCCGCGAGGCGTGTATAAAATTTCACGGTGCACGGTAATCTTCTTTACGATGCACCGTGTTGCACACAGAGGTGCGTTATCGTTCAGCCGGGCCTCGCCGGATAAACATCTCTCTCTCTCTCTCTACTCGAAATTTCCTGGATTCACGATAATCAAAGTAAACAACGAACGACGCGACGAGGTGAAATCTCATGATATCTCGAGCCGGTTTCTTAAAGCGTCGACTCCCTCGACCAACTTTTACCAGCCAGACGTCTATCTGCGGCCTCGTCCCTGTGTTTTTCAAGGTGCACGTTGCACTTTTTTACGCGGTCGTAAATTTCGCGGTGAGATACACGCCGCGAGATTGGGCCATGAGATGCTCGTGACCACACAGAGCAGGACAAAGAAGAGGAAAGTGCGCGTCCTCCATTCTTGCGTTCACTTTGCAAGAATATAAATGGAAAAACTGCAATGGATTCAGTGTGTATTTTATTTTAATCCCATTGCGCAGGTTACGCCTGATCCTCGATTGATCCTCGAGCCCCAAAGAAACAAATGATTTACTTCCACGAGCTCGAAGAGTTAAAGTCGAGCAAGAAGATTACCTAAGTAATAAATCTCGAACTCATTTATGTGGTCAGCTGCGGTCAAAGACATCACAATTTTAGGCAAAAAATTAAGAGTCTACTATCGATCATCGATATCCGAGATATCGCTACAATGGAATAGAAATCAGACGTTTTCTGAAATTTATATTGTATATGTATTTGAGAAAATTATCTACTGAATAAGCGTACTACAAGAGGACAACAGATAGTGCTATAATAAATTGACAACCGGTTCGCGGACCGTAACGAGTGACCGAATCGTATATAATAATTCGTCGCTTTCTTTTTCTTTTGAACTCGTCGGCATGATATCACTGGATAGAAATTACTAAGAAGTAATAAATTTATAATTGGTTTTCGTCTGGGTTACATTTAAATATATTTAAAACTGAGAAAACGTTGCAATTTGGGGCAAAAAATTCTCGACGTGCGTGGCACGTCGTTCCAGCGCAAGAGGTTGGCAACTGATTGCGGACCATAACGAGTGACCGAACCTTATACAATAATTCGTCGCTTTCTTTCTCGTCGGTATGATATCACTGGATAGAAATTATTAAGAAGTAATAAACTAAACTAAACTAATAAACTTGCAACTAAGAAAATGTTGCAATTTGGGGCAAAAAATTCTCGACGTGCGTGGCACGTCGTTCGAGCACAAGAAGTTAACCACTTGCGTTGGCAATTGATTGCGGATTATAACGAGTGACCAAACCTTATTATACAATAATTTGTCGCTTTCTTTTTCGTCGGCAGGACGAAATTTTGGATAGAAATTATTAAGAAGCAATAAACTAAACTAATAAATGCAACTGAGAAAATGTTGCAATTTGGGACAAAAAAATTCTCGACGTGCGTGGCACGTTGTTTCAGCGCTAGAGGTTAAATGTCCTCGCTAATTTTAACATCTACCGATTTGAATTTCAAACGGAAGCTTGACGAAGCGCGGATTAAAACGCGCGTGATGTCACGCAAGGAAGGAACGCATGGGTCGACACGTCGAAGATCGTTCGACCTCGGTCCACGTTAGCAGCTCAATTTGACGCCATTTGCCTGTTAACTTGTATGAATTATTCGCGAGCCACTTGTCCTTGATAATAAATCCTATGATAGGACGTAACGTACGTCTGGTACGCGCCGGTACGCATGGACGTTTGGTTAACGTTCGCCAATTCCTCCGCGTGCTGCCTCGAATCTTACGAAATCTGCTCTCGAAACAGTGTACGCCTTTGTGAAAGTCATCGTCGATGATGTTCACAGCGCGGAATCGTACCGTGCAGAAAAAGGAAAGAAGGTTAATAAATGCAGTGAATGCATAATGGTTCTCGACTTTCGTTCCTCGACCCTCTCTTCCTCTCCTCGATCTTCTTCTAGCCCATTGCATCCACGACTATCCTCGACTTCTAACTCGGCCTCTTAATACCTAGATTAAGGTTGTATAGCAGGTTTGTGCTAGTAGCTCTCGACCACCCACAGCCTCTATAAACCCATTTGTCCAATCATTCATCTTCTTCATCTCTTCAACTTTAAAGTGAACGACGGGAGTAGAGCGTTGATTCTATGAAAAAGGAAAAAAAAGGAGGAAAACTCGGAAGAGGAGAAACGATGGCTGAAGATGACAAAAGATGAACTTTCTCTGGATTTTATGTGTGTATACACACGTATTTATGACGATAGCGGCGAACTCTCCTTTCCGTAACGAAGCTGCAAGAAGCAATTTATAGTTAATTAGCGAGAGTGGCAATAAGGGCACACACAGTGGCGAGTTGTTGGCCGCGTCGCGGCTTTAAGGAGAACAGAACGGTAGAAGCGAGCACGAAGCGTGATGTGCGTCAAATCACATGTTAAGGGACAGTCTGATTAAGTGCCAGCCGTGGAATCCTCTTACTCAACCGGTTCATGAATGAGACACGTTTTCTCCACGGAGGTGTCTCGGATGCCGCGGCCAGTAAGGAAAAAAAAAA
>NW_025109293.1:0-4320 GCF_011392965.1 Frieseomelitta varia
TCGCCGAGGCCGTGTCCTAACGGCCGGGACCTGGGGGAAAAAAAAAAAAGGAAAAAGAGAAAAAAAAAAAGAGTCCGACCGGCCAGTCGAAAATTCCCGCATTCGATTTTTTATATATCGACGACCGACCAGCCAGCATCGTCGACGCGCTCGCCAAACCCCGCCGGAACGAGCGGACGGGTGGAAAGAGAGAGAGAGAGAGAGAGAGAGAGGGAGAGAGAGAGAGAGAGAGAGAGAGTGCGATGGGGGAAAAAAAACGACAACAACTTACGATTTATAATGCGCGGGATAAAACGAATTAAAAGCGACGCGAGCGAAAAAATCCGAACCCGGCGTTGAAATAAAATTGCGTTCGTCGGTGAGGAACGAGGGGGACGAGTATTTTTCGCCGTGGCCGTGTGTATAGAATTCGTAATTAGCGGAACGGCCGGGCAAGGGTGGAGAGGGGGGGGGGGGAGTTTGTGTAATTTTGAATGGAAAATTTGACGAAAGCTCACGCCGGATTGGATGGTTAATCTTTCGCCTTGCGCGATTTTTTTTAACAGCCGCGTCTGTCACCGTCAGGATCGTTGTTTTCGTCGACGAGCGACGAAGAGCGAAAGTGATTCGCTACGACTGGAAGCTTCGTAGGTGATTTCAAGGAGATTCGCAGAGGTGCAGCCGTTGGAAATTCGCGAACGTAAAAGATCGCGCGATCGACTCTACGAATCGAGATTAAGAATCTGACGGTTCCAATCCGTCGAAAGTCGAAATTCGTAATCCCCCGCAACGAGTTTCGGCGAGGGTGGGATTCGAATCGCCGTCGTAAACATTCGCCTCTTTTTTTCTCGGGCTCGAGCAAGTGAGGCTGAAAGTGGTGAGGGGAAACAGAGAGAGAGAGAGAGAGAGAGAGAGAGAGAGAAAAGAATCAAGCGCAGAAATAACAGTGGAATCGAAAATGAGCAACGTCGGTTCGATCGGCGAACGAAGAAAGAGCCGAAAGAGGGCGGCGTAAAAAATTTCGAGTCGTCGTGTCCGATCGCGCTTCGCTATAGGCGGTATCCGATTGAAGCCAAATCACGAACAAAAAAAAGAAAAAGAGAGAGAGAGAGAGAGAGAGAGAGAGAGGGGAAAAAAGGAACCAGAAGAACGAGGAATCAGAATGAAAAAAAAAAGAGTAGGAAAAACGAAAAAGAAAAAAAAAATAGCGAGAAAGAGACGAAATGAAGAAAAAGGGGGGGGGGGGGAGATGTACGCATGTAGCGTGGTGGGAGGGAAAGGAAGGGGGCTGATCGAGGGGAGAGAGGTTGGCGTGGATCGAGGGGGTGAATTCGAAGAGCCGCGGTCAGAGGATAGAAACGCGGTGTGTTCGGCACAGAGAGGGGTAGAAAGACGGTGGCGTGGGGGTGGCGAGGGCAACCTTTTATAATCCGGCAAAATGCGAAACGCGCGCGCCATTTTAATCGAAATAGGTTTTTGCCACGAAAAAAAAAAAGTTCGTATTTAGAGAGAACGAAATGAGTTCACCTCCGGCTCGATGAAAGACCGATAAGCATAGCTGATTTATACGAGGGACGACCGAGCCGAACCCGAACCCGACGCGAAAACCGTTCGCTCGTTCCGTCCATTCGTTCGAACCCCGAGCCTTCTCCCTCGCCATCCGGCGAGATGCCGTGCGTTTACGCGGATATATACGATTTTGTGCATCCCCCGTCCAGATACATCTCTCTCTCTCGCTTGCTCAATTTTTCCACGGCTCTTTCCAGCTCCGATGTTGCATCGTAAAAGTGTACACACGTCAGAGACACGTGTGTGAGCGGTATTGAACAAAATAAAACGAAAGAAAGAGAAAGAGAAAGAAAAAGGAACAGAAAGAGTAGGGTCGAGAAGGGGGGTAAAAAATACAGCGAGCGTGGCGCCTGTCCTCGTACATTCCAATCTAGAGAGGTTAATAATATTGAAAATATTGCTCTCCTATCGGTAATTTAAATAAAAATACGTTTTTTTTTTTTCGTCGTCGCTCGTACGTGGGGCCGACGCGCTACGCGTGTGCTCGCGATCGTCGCCAGATAAAAGCGACTGAAATTAGAGGGACAGTAATTTCTGAGCCGGAATCAACACTTATTATGCTCGCGTCTATGCCGCCCTGATAAACGAACGCTTCGAACGAAAAAGGGTGAGAGATAGAGAGCGAGAGAGAAAGAGAGAGAGAGAGAGAGAGAGAGAGAGAAAGAGAGAGAGAACGTACATATGTAATATCTCTCGCGCCCTGGCCAGCTCGAGCTCCGATCATAACGAACGATTATTTTTCATACGCTTTTTTTCCGTACGGAATATTCTGATTGGAAAAAATACGACCCCGTGGGCTGCCGGGAAATTTCGTGCACGCCTTTGCAAGGAAATCAATTTTTTCTTCCTTTTTTTTTTTTTTTTTTTTGCTCCCGCTGTATTTTTTTCTGCGCTGCCTGGCACCATGTAAAAATCACTGCGAGTTTCGAGTGAATGAAAAACTTGTTTACTTGTCCACTATATCGAAAAAAAGATGGGGAGGGAGGGGGAGGGGGTGCGGAAAATATAGCGCGTGTCCTTTGAAGACGCGAAATCGCTGGCATATTATCGACAGTTTATGACTTGAAACACTCGTTTCCACTCGAGCTATCATAATTAACGACATATTATATGACGTTGACAAAACGAGAAGCGGCGCCATTCTTTGGGATCGATCGTCGAAAGCAAAAAATATTTCACGCGATGGGGAAACTCGCGATGTTCTTTGAAAGCGTAGCGCGATTTCCGCTAGCTACGCACGAGGGGGCAAGCCACGCGACGATTTTCTAGCCCGACGAACTACGCGAGCGAGTGGAACGAAGTACCAAATCCCCCCCCGACAGACGGACAGAGGCGGCAGAGAGACAATTTTCAATTTTGTTCGTCGGCCAGCCTGCCGTCCGGCAATTTTGAAACTAACTGGTTACCCGAGACTCGTCTACGCAAACAGATGAGCGTTGATTTCGTCACTCGCCCCGTTGAATCCAGAAGCACCGAGTCGAAGACCAGACCTCGCAGGAAGAAAGAGGCAGAGAGAGAGAAAGAGAGAGAGAGAGAGAGAGAGAGACAGATAGAAAGAGAAAGAAAAAGGGGTGCAAGGGTGATGAATCCTGACAAGTGCGCGTTGGTTTTTTCACACAAACATACTGTAGTATCGGTTATTATAATTAATCTGTAGTTATAATTTCAGTTATGTTTGAATGTAACAGATGGCCTGTTTGTCGATTATAGAAATATGATAAAATATGATAAAATACGGAGCGCTTTCCTTTTTTAAAATGACCAGAGTCGAGCGAGTTGAAAAACCGAGTCGTGAGAGAGCATTCAGAAAGGGCTGTTGAAAAGTGTTAAAAGAGTTTATTTGTTGCGTTGTTAAAAGAGTTTGTTTGAGTTGTTATTTTTGTTGAGTTGTTATTGAGTTGATATCGTGTTGAATGTTATTTATCTTGTTTAATTACTTGTTGTTCAATTATCATTACTCCTATTAAATAAACATTATTCATATTACATCTCTACAATATCTACAAAACAATCTTTGCCCTTCGTTTCCCAAAAAAGGAAATTACTTTGCAAATTGTAAAGAATCGACCGAAGAATGATCGCAAAGAGAAAGTCGAGGGGAACTTTCGAACGAAAGAGCGGGAAAATCGGCCGTTCGAAACTTGTTGCAAACCAAAGTGCAACAATACGATTCTCGCGATACGATCTGGGCCAAGAATCTGCGATTTCGTTTGCAAGTGCAACGACCGCGTTATGTAAAAGAAAGTCACGTAAGAAACGGGAAAATTAACGCACACGGCTCGTCGCCGCGCATTCCAATTATAATTAGATCCGCTTCTGCGTTCAGCCTCGAACGTTTATACGCATTCGTGCTACTGCGAATTGCGTCAGGCGCACACTTTCACAGCGTCGCTGTGTTTAATCGAATTTTCCTCGACGCAGGTAAGTAATGTTCTTCTTGTCTACCGATACCGTACAACCGTGACTCGGTTACCGGCGATTAGTTCCACCTCGTTTAAGATCGAACTCCGCGAATTCGATACTTCGCGAATTGTTTCTCCGTGCGCGACACGACGATCGTTAACGTTTCTTAATTGATCGATTTCAATCCTCCGGCAAGGCGATATGCTTTTGCATACGCGTGTGCAACCATCGAGAGGAGGCTTGATGGATGGGGTGGGCACCAACATGGGGTGAAGTTATTTATTTCCCCAGAAGAGATGATGATAAATCGTACGTCGAACGGGATTAGTCTTCTCGGAATTTTCTTTTTTTTTTCGTTTTTTTTTTTTT
>NW_025109294.1:0-55495 GCF_011392965.1 Frieseomelitta varia
AAAAAAAAAAAAAAAAAAAGGAAAAGAAAACAATTTGCTCCGATTCTGATGTTTCAAATAGGATGTCCTCCTTCTGTTCGCAAATCGTGGCCATTCCTCGCGATCGTATTTCACGCTATCGATCTTGCATACGCTTACACATCCTCGTACGTATCGGCAACCGCAGGAATATTTCGTTGCAATTGCGACATCCACGCATTCGCTCACATTCGTGCACAATCCGCTGCCCCCCCTCGAAATCGTCGTTGGACGTCGATCAACGAGGGAGTTATTGGTTTCCGTTATTTGACCGTTTCTCGAGCCACCCGTTGGGATCTGGTGGCCAATTTATCTAGACTTCTCTGGAAAGCTCGAAAGCTTTGTTCCACGTCTGCCCCGTTAATTTATTAATTGCCAATCGTTTGCACGGGATTTATCGTAGCGTAGTGCAGTCGGATACTGACGGAGTAGACAGGTCCAAATGCGGGTAATCCGACTTCTGATTTTGAAACTATTGGCGATTTTGAAAGAGTAACACGTGGATGTTATCTCTAATGTTGAATATTTTGTATCTATATATTGTATGTTATATATGTTTAATATCGTATAATATTGTGCTTAATATTGTGTATTGTATGACGTTATATATTATTATGTTTAATATTGTATAATGTTGTATAATATTATGTTCAATATTGTGTAATATTACATAATAATCTATGTGTTGAATATATTTAATATTATATGTCTCTAATATGTTACATCTTCATTTTATTTTGAAAAAGTAACACATGGATGTATCTTTAATGTTGAATATTTTGTATCTATATATTATATGTTATATATGTTCAATATCGTATAATATTGTGCTCAATATTGTGTATTGTATGACGTTATATATTATTATGTTTAATATTGTATAATGTTGTATAATATTATGTTCAATATTGTGTAATATTACATAATAATCTATATGTTGAATATGTTTAATATTATATATGTTACATCTTCATTTTATTTTGAAAAAGTAACACGTGGATGTATCTTTAATGTTGAATATTTTGTATCTATATATTATATATTATATATGTTTAATATCGTATAATATTGTGTTTAGTATTGTATATTGTATGACGTTATATATTATTATGTTTAATATTGTATAATATTACATAATAATCTATATGTTGAATATGTTTAATATTATATATCTCTAATATGTTACATCTCCATTTTATTTATACATCTGTAATATGTTTATTTTATACTGTGGAATTAAGCTAAACGAAATGACCTTCGTTGTGAATTTTAAGACACCTAAAGGAAAGATTCACCTTTGAAAATTTGACCAGTTTAGAATAAGTTAAAGAAAAAAAATAAAAAAATAAAAAATAGCGTGTCTCCAGAAATTATTTTTAAACGTAAACTTGAGATAAATAACTTATTTACAATAGTCACGATTAAGTCAAAATATCAAAGCCAATCGTTATAATCTGGCAGCTTCCTTGTTTTGTATTGTTTGCGACCCTGGATGCAGATGTGGCCATAAAACTCGAAGACTTTGATCATATATTGTGACAAAGTGCAACTTTTGCGACTGCCGCGGGATTAAACTTATCAGGAACATCAACAAATATAAATCATTCTTGCCCCTAAAAGTCGACATGATAATTGCTAAACCAGATATCCTACACTTTCCTTAAAAACTGTAACCTTAATGTATAATTTATATTTCTCATTCCCTCTGTTATTTATTTATACGTAATTGGTTCTATAGATATAGCTCGAATGAAGTTCTCAAGTTTATAAAAAAAAAAAAAAAAAAGAAACATGGCATATGACACGTGCGATTGTACAGCATCTCTTTTACTTTTTATTTTTCAAGTTTATTCCGATAGATGGCAGTGCCCTTGTTATCTAATACTTCATGTAGACCAACTCCTCCAGTTCCACGCGAAGAGATAAATTTTTCAAAAAGATTCGATTACAGAGAGGATGAGTCGAACCAAGTTTCTCGTACAAAGAATTTACTCGAAATATTTCCAAGGTCTCGAGAGGCTGCGTCTCGCGTGTTTTTCAACGAAAATACCCGGCATTCCTCGGAAGATAATCGGGACGAACTGAAGCTGAATAGAGGAGGCACAAGGCCCCGTGAAATCGCGTTAAACGAATTGAAACGGTCCCGCTCGAATTAACCTTTCCGAGACAGAGCCTCTTGAACTTTGCCCCGGGGAAATTCCTCGTTGTTGCAGCCCGCACATCTTTAGCCAAACATTTACATGTCTTTTACGTTTTTTCGTTGCAGGTCTCGCTCGCTTCGGATTCAGTCGTTCGTCGTCCACCGTTCACAATGGCCGCTCGTTTATGGTAAGTGTTTGGGATCTCGAAGCGATTGAAACGAAGAAATCGCGAACTGTTTCGGAGCGAAACGAAACACAGTGGCAGGAGTCGATCGAACTTTTGACACGTGGACTTCGGATTAGGCGAACTGCTGGCTCGTGTAATAAATTCGTTCGCCTCTTTCGGTGTTAGGTTATATATTATTGAAGATGAATTGTAGATCCATCAACATTGATTGATAAACATTGCTTGCAGTTGCAAATAGAAAGAAACAAGTAAATATGAATACAAATTGAAAATATGATTATTTGTTATATTGGTGTTGTTATATTTATATTTTATTATTATTGTATTATAAATTATTTTTTTTATTTATATATTATGTTATTATTATATTTGTATATTATTATATATTAAATAATCAAATATAATAATATGTGTATATTACATATTATTATATTTGAATTATATATATAATTATTATATATTATATATAAGTTTTTATATAAATTTAATATTTATATATAAATTATATATTATATATTATTATATATTAAATAATCAAATATAATATGTGTATATAATATCTTATTATATTTGAATTATATATATTATTATATATAATAATATACATTATTATATATTAAATAATCAAATATGTGTATATCATGTATTACTATATTGATATTATTATATTTGAAATATGAACCATTGCAAAAAAATACCATCTAGTCTTACGATTTAAATTTATTAAATACCGTACTATCAACGTTGAAATGTTAATCGTTTTCGGTACGAGAAAACTGTCCTTTACGGGCAATAATTCTACAATTTGAAGAACGTGGATATACAAGTGCACTCGTTTGATAACAGCAGTTTGAATCCTTCAAAGTTGCTCGACTCATTTACAAAGAGTAACCGTATAATTATACACATTAATTTCGTTATCGATGGTGCGAACGAACTTGTTACGCGACCTCCTGACAAATATTTTATAAATGAAGTTTCGCTCCGTTTATTTCGCGAGTTTCGCTTTGTGCATCGACATTTGAAGGGCCAAAAAAAAAAAAAAAAAAAAAAAAAAAAAAAAAACGAATACAACGGGACTAGCTTGAGCCTCGATTATCCGATTCCAATCGAGATCTATGGGGAGAGGGGGGAGAATGTACTGCCTTTCGGAGTACATTCTCGAACGAAGCGCGGACTTTAAATCATATCTATCCACGCAGGGTCTCGACGATGGCTATTCGGTTCGTACCTCGGCTCCCTTAAATCCTTCTTATCCGATGAATTATGCCTGCGTTAAAACGGTCTAACGAATTTGGTCGAGCGTGCGCGTGCGCATACGCGTTGGAGATGATCCAACCGTCGGTGGTAGCGAGCTTGAAGGAATGCCGTGCCTTCAGGCGATAAAAAGAAGAAGAAGAAGAAGAAGAATAAGGGAAAAGAAGAGAAGAGCAGTGGTCGTTCAATCTTCGAGATACCACGGAAAGTCGACGTTGTCGCGTCAAGTCTTCGAGAGCCACGTAAAGTGACCGAGACAGACACGAATTCTCGGCTTTGGAATACCGGGTACCTTCAAAGAAATCTGCGATCTTGATAAACACGTGTCTTCAGTTATGATTCTCCATTCTTCAATTAAACGAAGACCTGTAGCTTGCAAATTAATCATTAGATTAGAAGCACTATCGAACTACATTGGTCGCTCTGTCGAGCTGATGATGGTCTCTCTTGGGATTTCTCACTCTCGCTGGTCGAGAGTGTAAATGTCTGTTTTTCATATCTCGAATCCATCATTTTCTTTTTTTTTTCTTCTAGTAAATATCAGACGTATTTCATCTGAGTTCAGCTCAAAAAAAAAAACCTTACAATTTTGTATCTCGAATCCAACATCATTTTCTGCGGATGCAAATGAATACCAGACAAATTTCATCCCATCTCCCCCCTCTAAATACGGGGTCCAGACGAGCGTGCCGAATCGCGCCACGACTTTGGCGCGAGTTTCGAACGAAGTGCGCGGCAACTTCCGCGTAATTGCGTAATTGGCAGCAGGTGTCGAGGGAAAAGTTGGAGCAACGAACACACGGTCGCTAGGAGACGAGGAGAGGGAGAGACAGAGAGAATGTACAGCGGAAATTCGCAAGGGGGAGGGAGAAGAAAGATAGAAGCGGGGTCGCGGCTCTCCGGCAACCGGTGTCGGTGTCGGTGTCTGCGTCTGCCGACAATCTCTATAAATAATCGGGGGGAATCCCGCGCGGTGGCAGAAGAAATCGCCATCGTGGTGTTCCGCGGTAAACGCGGCACGCTGTCGTCGAAATATTCGCGCGACTCGCTCTCTCCATCCCTCGCCTCGCCTTCCTCTAATTTTGGCCGGCCGACGAAAACTCTTCGACCAGCCCTCTTCTTCTTCTTCTTCTTCTTCTTCGTCTTCTTCTGCTTCTTGTTCTTCTTTCGCGGCCGAGAACGTCTGCCCGACTTTGCTCCAATTTCTATTTTCGCCCGAGACGTTGAAACTTTCGCGCTAGAGATACCGACGATACGGACGATCCCGAGGAGGAGGCTCTCTCTCGGTCGCTGTCGCGGTGGTTGTCGGCGTTCCTTTCTTCGAATTCGGAGATGTCGCCGAATTCTTCGACAATCCGTGTCATTCAACGTCGTGGCTTTGACGTGGTTTGCTCTCTCGTAAGAGACATGATTAACACAAACGGTAATTGTAATTAAAAAACACTCTCGCTACGACGAATCGCCCATTATTTTGCATAGTACTGTTTTGTTCTTGCTGTGTCGATCATTCACATATAGATATTTTTAGATATTTTTCTGGTGTTATTATCTAGCTACGAATGACGAGTTTCTCTCAAGAAAGTGATGAACGTTTTTGTAAATAATATTAATTGAGTCAAACGATAAAGTCATTGATTTTTCAAAAAGAAAACCAGCGTTATTTCCCTGCAATTTAATTCAATTTTACACTAGCTGCAGACATTCTGTGTTTGACAAGCATAATCGTTTTTACGTCGTTCTAGCGACATAATGTAGATCAGAGTCGGCTAACTGGCGGCTCGCGAACCTTTGGCTATCCCCTCCACTGCTCACTCAGGGAAATCAACAGAGTGAGAGAGTGGGGCTCGCGCGAGGCGAGGAAACGTAGTGGAGGGGATAGCGCTAGCGATCAGGGAAGTGGGGGGCAAGGGCCGCCAGTTAGCCACGTCTGCTCTACAGATTCTTTCCCTTCGTCTACACTCTCGACGCGACTTCTCTACACTCTCTTTGTTTTTTTTTTCCGGATTTTTGTTATCGCACAAAAACTACAAGGGCCGAGTATCGTTACGTTGCATCGGAACTCGGAAAGCAGGGGCAAAGGCCCGCGGTCAGTTAACCGACATCTGACGTGGATGCACACTTTGAAGAGCGGCACCGTAGCTAAAAGATTAGGAGAAAAGCCGAGCGAGGCTCGAGCTCTCGTTCCACGGACCGTTAATACACCTCGATAATTCATTCTAAATTCAGCAAATGAAGCGACCGATGTTCTCGCGACGCGTGCAGCGTTCTAGCGACACAATGTAGATACACACAGTTGCTAATAAAACGCATTTTATATTAGTCTCGAGAGCCTCGCCTTGAACGCTTGCTTGTTCTCGTAGCGAAATGATTAATCGTTGATCGCGAGAGTTGTTCGAATAAAACACAAATTACAAGAGATTTGAAAGAGAAAGAGAGAGAGAGGGAGAAGTGATTCCCTGGACGATGCGTTGCAGACGAATCCGGCGCGCATAAGAAGCGAGCAAAGCGGCGGAGCGGCGGCGGCGTGGTCCGGAAGCGGGGGCCAGAGAAGCAGCGGCGAGAGCGTGCCGGTGCCGGTGCCGGTATCGGTGCCGGTGCTCGTGCCTCTCGACGAACCGAGCGAACAGGGACGAGAGACTACGTTTCCTTTCGGCCAGTTGCGCTCACACTCCCATCCAAAGTGGCTAAGAGCGTAAGCCCTCACCGGGTGCACCAGGAGTGCTCGAGCGCCGGGGAGGTGCAGGTACAGGTGCAACAGGAGAGACGAGCACCGAGGCGCATGCCTTACCTGGGGCCTGATATGACAACCCGGCTGTCCGCCATGTTCTACACGGTCGAAGTCGGGGACACCAGATTCACCATCCTCAAGCGGTACCAAAACCTGAAGCCGATCGGTTCCGGGGCACAGGGGATCGTTTGGTAAGTGATCGTCATTCCTGTTTATTCTTCCCGGTCGATCGCGGCGATCTCTGATCTAGCTTCTAGTTTACGCTGAAACTACCCACAGTGGCCAACGTGGCCGTAATATCATCATTTTAAATGGACGAAAAATTTATTTCTGAAGATTTTTTTAAAGATATTTTTCAAGAAACTTATTCTCCGTAAAGTATAAGTACAAATGGAAACATTACGCATGTGTAATTTATCGCGTTGCAAAGCTTTTCCATTTTATACTCCAGTGTCTCTAGATGGAAATTACATGTTTCACGCGTCGTTAGTTTTACTCACTGTTTGAAATCGTCGAATACCAGACGGAATACCACGTCTTACTGCGTCTAACAATTGCAAGGATTCCCTCTAACGTTCTTCGACGGTCTTGACGCGTCGAGAGAAACCGACGACAGGCGAGCTGTTCAGGTGGAGAGAGGAGAACGACGACGGAGGTTCTTCGTTGGTTTCGTTTACGTAATTGGAGCGCGATCAGAGCTCGCGCACGACTGGAGGTGTTCAGAGATTCGACAACGGATCTCTAATCTCTAATTTCACGCTAATTTTATTTTATTTTTTCTTTTTTTTTTTTTTTTTTTTGCAGCGCGGCATACGACACGGTGACCGCGCAGAACGTCGCGATCAAGAAGCTCTCCAGACCCTTTCAGAACGTGACGCACGCGAAGAGGGCCTACAGAGAGTTCAAGCTGATGAAGCTGGTCAATCACAAAAACGTAAGTTTCGCGGAAACGAATGTATTGTCGTTATATATATAAAATAGATATATATACACAGTAGTGCCCACTTAAGCGTCCGCTCCTCTATCCCCACCAACTTTTAAAATTGGTACTATCGCCCACTCTACGTTAGCTTATCGTGGAACATGAAACAAAAGAGACAACATATGACACCGATATTTCGACACATATCGATCAAAGTAAGATAAATTTTACATTACAAATTGTTAATTTAATAACGATGAAAATGTAACAAGATCTTTATTCGAGGTTTCCACTCAATTATTCGATCAACAACCACTTTTACTGGAATTTCAATAAATTTTCGAGAAATTCAGATGAATTACAATCACTTGATAATCATTGCTCTGTTGTAATTGCTTTAGTTAGTTGAAAAGTACGTGCGTATTAAATTTAAAATAGTTTAAATAGAATGTTAAAAAATGTTAGATTTCCTTTGCAATCGAATAATGTAAGTGAACAATACTGGAATTCGCCGTACGTGCCTGGTATCCGTATAACAGTTGACGCTTAACCCCTTGCGCGGACCATAACGAGCGACCGAATACAATAATTCGATGCTTTCCTTTTCTTTTGATAGAAATGATTAAGATGTAATAAACTTGTCACTTGTTTTGCCTAAATATACAATACTTAGTATATACTATAAATATGTAATACTTGATATATACTATGAACATATAATACTTAATATATACTATAAATATGTAATACTTAATATATACTATAAATATGTAATACTTAATATATACTGTAAATATATAATACTTAATATACTATAAATATGTAATACTTAATATATACTATAAACATATAATACCTAATACACACTATAAATATTTAATACTTATATATATTATAAATATATAATATTTAATACTATAAATATACAATACCTAATACACACTATAATATTTAATACTTAATATATACTATAAATATATAATATTTAATACTATAAATATACAATACTTAATATTAGTATAATAATAGCATATAAGTATTACATATTTATATACTATAAACATATAATACTTAATATACTATAAATATATAATATTTAAAGTAAATATAAATATATAATACTATAAGTATAAATACTATAATACTATATTAAGTAATATACTATAGTATATATACTATAATACTATATTAAGTATTATATGTTATACTATAAACATATAATACTTAATATATACTATAAACACATAATACTCACTAGATACTATATAAATATGTAATACTTAATATATACTATAAATATGTAATACTTAATATATACTATAAATATATAATACTCAATATATACTATAAATACATAATATTAATATAATACTTAAAACTGAGGAAATGTTGCCATTTTGGGGCAAAAAATTCTCGACTTCACGTGCATCCCCACGCAAAAGGTTAAGATCTATACATCCTGCTGCATATAGATCCAATATGATACATACCATAGGTCCTATAGTTTAAATCTTGGCCCGTTTCAACTACTCTTGATCATACTCCTCCCTATTTTCACCGACAGATAATCGGTCTGCTGAACGCGTTCACGCCGCAACGGTCGCTGGACGAGTTTCAAGACGTGTACTTGGTGATGGAGCTGATGGACGCGAACCTGTGCCAGGTGATACAGATGGATCTGGATCACGAGCGCATGTCCTACCTGCTCTATCAGATGCTCTGCGGCATCAAGCACTTACACTCGGCCGGTATCATTCACAGGGTGAGTCGCGAATCGAAGGACGTCTGGTCACCGTATGTATATTGCGTGGCCATCAGATTTTACCCGATTTTTCTTGTTGTTGTTGTTGTTGCCTCTTGGCTTGGTAGGACTTGAAGCCGAGCAACATCGTGGTGAAGGCCGACTGTACGCTGAAAATTCTCGACTTTGGCCTGGCTAGGACCGCCGGGACAACCTTCATGATGACGCCGTACGTGGTGACGCGGTACTACAGGGCGCCGGAGGTAAGAGAAAGTCTGTCAGATGCCAGATCGATTTGTTCGCCGCGCAGGGAGGAATCTTGCGTTTCTCCATCCTAAATCCCTCGATCGACCCGTTTTGCCGACCTTTCTCTCTCTCTCTTTCTCTCTCTCTCTCTCTCTCTCTCTCTCTCTCTCTCCCCTTCCAATCCCTGACGTTCATCCCGGCGAAAACTGAACCTTGAGCCCGACGACGTTACGTAAAAGACCGAGGGAGGCACCGCGGATAGCTCGTTGCAGGCTCTCTTTTAGATACAGACGTAAACTTGGAGAAAAGTGGCGATACTTCTCCCTCTCGGTGCATTTCGTAACGGGTGACGTGCATTTGTACGTGGTGATCCCGGACGGTTTGTGTGTGTGGTCCCGCAGGTGATCCTCGGGATGGGATACAAGGAGAACGTGGACATTTGGTCGGTCGGGTGCATAATGGGCGAGATGATACGAGGTGGCGTGCTGTTCCCCGGCACCGATCACATCGACCAGTGGAACAAGATAATCGGTAGGTCGCCGTCGCACCAGCCAGATCGAGAATTTTTCGCGACCGTTTGAAGAACAACTCCTTCACTCGTAAATGATACGAGCTTTGACGTGAATTGATATTCGACAGAAACATTTGCCAACAATATTCGATGATGTATTTCATGTTTGTTTCAATCGATGTTTCATTAATTTCACAAATGTTCGTTTACTACATTTTTATATAATTCGGCCGACGAAACTTTTTTAATTCTGAAATTACAAGCAAAGTCGAATAGAAAGTTGAACGTACGCAATATTACGCGCGTAATTTAAATTTACAAATGGGAAAGTAATACCGAGGTAAACGAGATAATGAAATTGAACAATGAATTTTTTTTTTTTTTTTTTTGTTTAATATACTGCATACTATAATTTTTCATCAAGAAGGAGTTTTCGATTTTTAAGTTTTAGAAAAAAATTCGGGGAGTAAGGAAATTAAGTACCAAAAATAAAAGTAAAACTTTCAAAACTTTGTGTGTTTCAACTGAAATTATTATTATTATACAGGTGGTCATCGACTTTCTTACCTAATTGGTTCCTGAAATGTGTACGAAAGTTAAAATGTAGAAAAGTGGAGCAACTTTATAAAAAAAAAGAAGCGAAAAGTGTTTTTAAAATATTCATTTTTTAATGAGCATTTGCATCAGTATTATTGATCGATGGTATCTGGTGCCTTTTCGAGTTTTCTTTCAAATTTATTAAGAAATAATTAAATTGTACTCTTCTTTTTCTTTTCTCGATGAAGAATTTTGGCAAAACACACGTGAGATATACACCCTGCATTGTCATTACATTTTTCACCGTTAAACTATTTAAATAAATTATTAAATTAAAAAATAATAAATTTGCTGGAATCAAATGAATCGATAATCTTAAATTTTATTAATTTACAATTATAAATTTTCAAATTTACAAAATTTTTTCCATGTATAATAAATCTGACTGAACATGCTGAGTAAATAAAAGATAATAGACAATAAATTATTAAAATTATACATAAATATTTACATCAAAAAATATAATTTCTCCAATTAAATTTAAAGAAGAAGGGGAGGGATCCAACACTACATAAACATGAAATAAATCATATTATCATTAGTGGGTATTAAGGTATAAAATTAATTATTCAAAAATTTGTCAACATACAAAAGTAGAAGATACAAAAATGTAAAAAAGTCGAGGGCTATTTGTGTTTGAATTTTACAACGAAAGCCAATGCAAATTGAAAGTGATGATTCTCAAAGTGAAAAAGTCGATTTATTTATTTATTTATTTTTCACGCAAAATGTCACGAGAAAATTCTCGATCAGCGGTGCCGCTGTGAACGCGCGCGCTTATGCTGACACGCGGCCGCGTGTTTCGGTTGTTGCAGAGCAACTGGGAACGCCGGCGCAGGAGTTCATGCAGCGGCTGCAGCCGACGGTGAGGAACTACGTGGAGAACAGGCCGCGGTACCCGGGATATCCGTTCGACAGGCTATTCCCGGACGTTCTGTTCCCGTCGGACTCGTCGGAGCACAACCGACTGAAAGGTGAGTGCGATCGCAGCCTCACCCTCCCGGTCTCGAACCGGTCCGGGGACCATTATATATATATATATATTATTATTATTATTATTATTATTATTCCCTCCATTTCTCGCTCCTTTATTTCTTTCTTTCCCCCCGTCGTTTCGTTCGGTGTTTCAGCCAGCCAAGCCAGGGATCTATTGTCGCGCATGCTCGTGATCGACCCCGAGCGACGCATCTCCGTCGACGATGCTCTGCTGCACAATTACATAAACGTGTGGTACGACGAGGGCGAAGTGAATGCCGTAAGTGTCGTCGATCCGTCGTATTTTAATCTCGTTTGAACCGGTGCGCTCCGCATCGCGCCGCGCACCGGTATATCCGCGTCTCTCCTTTCTCCTTTCTCGCGTGCTTCTTACGCGACTTTGTCTCCGCGTACTTGATGGTTTTCGTCCACTTGCTTGCGGAGAATGAAAAGGGGAACAGGGGAAACGAGGGTAAGACGGGGGTTGTGAGTTGAGTTCGAGTGGTGGTGGGAGAGAGAGAGAGAGAGAGAGAGAAGGAGAGTATCGATCGGCGACCGATTCGAGTGGCGTCCGCCGCCGCGGATGCTTTTTTCTATTCGCGAAAGAGAGAGACAGAGAGAGAGAGAGAGAGAGAGAGAGAGGAAAGCGATGATCGAAAGGTAGTTTTTGGGCGTTTGTTGCAGCCTGCACCGGGCCCGTACGACCACAGCGTGGACGAGAGGGAGCACACGGTGGACCAGTGGAAAGAGCTGATCTATCAGGAGGTGATGGAGTACGAGACGAGCCACAATCCGGCGACGGTGGCTCAGACGTCCGAGAGCGGTGATTCCCGGTAGACAAGCAAGAAACTTGCCGCCATTCGCGTCGAGGGCGCACCTAGACTGTCCGATCTTGTCATACGTATATACGTATACACGCGCGTGCGCGCCGACATCTGTCCACCCACACGCCCTTATCTTCTACACGTTTCTACGCGTAGATACACACACACAACACACACACGCGCGCGCGCAGACGACACATAGTTGCGACAAACGCGCGTGTATACGTATACATGTACGTATATATATATATATATATATATATATATATATATATATATATATATATATATATATATATATATATATATATACACATATNGTACGTATATATATATATATATATATATATATATATATATATATATATATATATATATATATATATATATATACATATACACACATATACATATATATACATATATGAAATGTAAAGAGAAAGAGAGAGAGAGAGAGAGAGAAAGTGTGTGTGTGTGTGTGTGTGAGAAAGAGAGAGAAAGCGACGATTAGAAACAGTTTCACGTCCACGTACGTTTTAAACGAGGCGCCGTTTTTCGTTCCGTGACGACGAAAGAAAAGACGGGGCGAGGTAGGGCGGATCGCGAAACGAATGGAACCAGTAAAACGAAAAGGAGAGAAACGTGCGTGACCGAGCGAGAGAAAGAAAGAGGCAGAGAGACTGAGAAAGAGAGAGAGAGAGAGAGAGAGAGAGAGAGAGAATGCGTGAGAGAATACGAGAGAACGAAAGATAAGAAAGAGAAAAAAAAGGTGAAGCAGCACGTGATGTTGCGTGACAGAGGGGGTTGGGGAGAGGGGGCGCGACGAGGAGACGATCCTCCGCTCGGGAAAAGTACACGATCGTTCGCGCGAACGTACGAATACCAGGCATGACGAGCGCGCGTTTGCGAGGAACGCGTTTTGAAACGGTTAGGGAAACCGTTTGCAGCAGCCAAAGCATCGACGCGACTCCCGTTGGCCCGTCGACGGACACGTTCGTCGTTGTTTCTCGACTAGTTCCCCCGATTTCAGATCGAGCTTTCACACGCACGCACGGACGCACGCACGCACGCGTCACCGATCGATCCCAATAAAAAAAGAAAAAAAGAAGAAGAAGAAGAAGAAACTCATCTAACGCAAAAACACAGAGGGAGGGGTGGTCTCGCGTTGCCGAGCAAAACCATCGAAAATCCTCCTTCGCCCCCTCCACCCCCTTTTCCCGCTTTTCTCTCTTTCTTTGCTCGCCTCGTTCCTTTCCTCGTGCCTCTGTCGCGCTCGTTCGATCGGACGATCGGTTCGAAACGAACGTGAAACGACAAACTGCCGAGAAAAACGTTTCCGTTGATTCGCGCGGATCGCGTCGTGCATCCTTTCTCCGTTACTGCCGCCCACATTGGGTACATCGAACGAGTCGCCCTTTTCCCCTTTCGTTTCTTTCTTTCTTTTCCGACCGGCGCGTCGATCCCCGGCCGCGCGTTTGCTCGGGGCAAACGCGCGAACGACGATCAGATTCATCAGCCTCGAGAAAGGGGGCGAGCTTCTTTCGCGCTGGCGCGTGTCGTTGCATCCGATGGGAATCATCGAGGAAAGCTCGTCGAGGGGGTTTGGTGACACGTCGCGAGTGCAACGCGAGTGTACATACTCGAACGATTTCTGTCAGAGAGAGAGAGAGAGAGAGAGAGAGAGAGAGAGAGAGAGAGAGAGAGTGAGAGTGAGAGAGAGAGAGAGACGATGAGGAGTAGGTCACATCGTTGATCGAAACGAACAGAATTTTCTACGTAATTCCGAAAGCGTCCAAAGTAACAGGGTGTCGCTGTGAAGAGACAAGAGCTCGGGCGTTCCCTTTGCTTTTTTTTTTCTCTCTTTTTTTTTCCTTCTCTTTTCTTCAAATCGCCCGAACTCTCCGATTTATCCACGAGTGATCGCGGCTGCGTTCGAAATCGTCGAACGGAGAACATTGTGTATTTTTATATATATATAAAAAGCTCGAACTCGAAGTGTGCGTGCATTTTTCGTCTCATCGTTTTCGCGCGCTCGTACGCCACCGATATTTTGTAAACCGTGAGAGAGAGAGAGAAAGAGAGAGAGAGAGAAACCTTTGTGAAAGATAAAAATGAACGGCGGGAAGAAAGCGGAGGGATCCACCGAGGGATGCACGAGTCTAGAGTAAGCGCGAACATGCAGTGAGTATATATTTCGTCGAGCACGAAATCCGTAATTACACTAACAACAACAACAATAACAACAACAACAACAACTCGGGTAACGACCGAGAAGTGCAATGTCGCGGCGATTGATTGATTGATTCCTCTCGTGTACGGCGACGTTCTATTTCGCGGTTCTATTTGTCGATTGTATTTAGCTAGTTAGTTCCTTAGGTAACGAAGAGAAAAGAAAAGAAGAAGAAGAAGAAGAAGAAAAAAACAAACAAAATAAAAAAAAAAAAATTGACGAGAGCAAACTCTGTTTACCCTTGTGCAATCGTGCGATCGTCGTGCCACGACGACGAATGCCGAACGCGATAACTAGAATATATATGATATATAATATATAAATCTCTCTATATATTATATTATATTACATTGTATTGTATTGTATTGTATTGTATTGTATTGTATTGTATTGTATTGTACTCTATTGTATTGTATTGTATTGTATTGTATTGTATTGTATTGTATTGTATACACGAGAAACACTATTCCGTAATTTTTGGAAGAAAAAAAATTTCGCTGTCGACGAGCAAACGGCAATAATTGGCAAATTACGAGAGAGAGAGAGAGAGAGAGAGAGAGAGAAAGTGTGAGAGAGAGAGAGAGAGTGTAGATTTCGACGATGATCGTCCTCCGTGCGCGCGTACAAGTGGAACAGGCGCGAACGTAACCGGACGTTCGTGCCGTTCGTTTCAGCGTTCCTTCGTTTCTTGCTGGTTGCTGGAGGAATGACGACGACGACGACGACGATTATGGTGGGTGGTGATGGTGGTGGTGGTGGTCGTCGTCGTCGTCGTGGCCGCCAGAACGCCTGATTCGCGGCGTGTTTGTTTCTCGACCAAAAAGGAAAAAAAAAAGAAAAAAAAGAAAAAAAAAAGGACAAAAAAGAAAAAAAAATGGACGCTCCGCCCATTTAGCGACGAGTATAAATCACGCGTTACATTTCCGGTTATGCTTCAGGGGAAGGAAACTCACGAACGTTGTTTCTTTCACACGGAACGTATTAATTCTAGGGTTAAGCTCGAGCTAGGGGGAATGCGCGTTGTTATTCCAAAGCGACACGTTGCTTCGTGGCAATATATCTGTACAGTAGTCGGACCGAAGTATCTTTATTTTCGACGACGATGACGACGATGACGACGACGTATGCCAGAAAACAGGGGTAACGACTACTAATACACTGGTGATTATTAATATTACTGCTAGTACTATTGCTACTACTGCTACTATTACTACTACTATAACTACTACTACTACTACTACTACTACTATTACTACTACTACTATTACTACTGCTGTTACTATTATCCTTATTTGTTTATTATTATTATTATTATTATTATTATTTTTATTATCATCCTATTATCATTTTTATTTTTATTTTTATTATTGCTGTGAAAAGAAAAAAAAAAAAAAGAAGATAAATGTATATTTATTGCGGGTCGTGTTTGTCGACGATCGAGAGGACGATCGTGAGTAATTGTAATTGTAAAACGTTGGATTTTTATTTTCCACGACGAATAGTCATGTGAATATATCGCTACCAGTCCGATCCAAATAATCAAGCTTTTGTAACACTAATTATAATAAAGTAACGGTGATACTGCTAATTCGCGTAAATTGTGTCGCACACACGGTAACTCGGAGTTGTTCGAAGCGGTTCTTCCTTTTTCTCTTTTCTGTCTTTCTCTTCTTTTTTCTTTCGTTTCTTTCTTTTCTTTTTTTTTTTTCCTTTTCTTTTCCTTTTTTCGAAACGGCCACGTAGGTAGACGAACAATTACACACCGAGACACCAAGCGAGCACGCCAAAAGTCTTTACAGATTCGCGCGCGAGAATCGTTCCGTTTCTCTTTTTTTTTTTTTCTTCTTCTTCCTTCTCTTTCTTTCGTTTCTCATTATCCGTTCCGCGCGCCCGAACGGAAAGCAGCGGGAAACGCGGACAGACGACACTTCCCTCGCCCGAGGAGGAAGGCGTGCTCCTCGAGCAAGCGTCGCGAGGCGCGGACAAAAAAAGGAGTCGGTGAACCCGTGATTGATGATTCCTTCGCCAATTTCGTCCAGCTCCACTCGAGCCAAAAGGCACAATATCTCGACGCTTTCGGGACACATCGAAATCGCTTCTCCGGCGAGCTTTCCTTCTTCCCGCCATTTTTTTTGAGCCCGCCGTCGCGACACTCTCACACACACACACACACACACACACACACACACACACACACAGACGCTCTGGGACTCTTTCTGGGACTGGCCGTGCGATTTCTAAACGGCGATTTTCGGAATTTCTAATGATTTTTGGGTATACACACGCGCCAGACCGGAACAGAGAGAAAGAGAGAGAGAAAGAGTGTCTGTGTGGGCGTGTGTGTATGTGGGAGAGATAAGAGCGAGAATTGCCAGGTCTCGAGGGGACGCGGTCGCTTCGAGAGATCGCGCGATCATCCACGAGGCGCTTCGAGGTTTTCTCGATTTCGTAGAGGGAAGTAGACGGGGCGTGGGCCCCGTGTTCACGCCCCCGTAATCGATTTTTAGACTAGCTAACTAGCTAACCGTAAATCGTGTTCGTTTGCCTTTCCATCTTTCTTCGTTTCATTCTTCTGTTTCCTCTCTCTTGTTTCTTACTTCTCTCGTCTATCGTAGCCGGGACGGAATCTAGCCGATAAGTGTCGTTTACGCGATAACGCGCACTAGTACCATTACCGAGACGATAACGATAGCAATAGCGGTAGAACGTGTTAAATGATAATAAACGAAAACGAGCGCTAGAAAAACAAAACAAAACAAAAAAAAAAAAAAAAAAAAAAAAAAAAAGAACAGAAAAGGAAAAGCCGACTTTGCAGCACTGAAGTGATGACGTGTTCTAGATAACATGACCGACAAATTTGGCTCGCAAATAAATGAACTTTGGGCTAACTTTGGTTCAGATTTTACGTACCCTGGTAACCTGCCCTCATATGTTGAGGATTATTTTGAAGAGCAGAACGGCCGAGTTACGCTGCCAGCTCGAACACTGCCTTCTCACGTACAGTGTCTGCCTCAACCTGGTAATGTCAACGCCATTTTTCAAATGCTACTCGACGAATACTCTTCAATCGTGCTGGCGAAAAAAAAAATCTAAAATATTTCATGATTTGCAGGTCCTTTTTTACCGTGCCAAGATCTCTTCGACTGGTGGACTCTGCGTTGCGGCGTGTGGGTAGTATTTTTGCTCGCCATGCTTGGAAACGGGACCGTGGTGTTTGTATTGATATTCTCCAGAAGCAAGATGGATGTTCCCCGGTTCCTCGTTTGCAACCTCGCGGCAGCAGATTTCTTCATGGGCATTTATTTAGGTCAGATCGGCGAGAGAAAAAGGAAACAGTTGCAAAGGATCAAATGTATCTTGTTCATTTTAGGCCTCTTGGCGGTGGTGGATGCATCGACGCTTGGTGAATTCCGGATGTACGCCATTCCATGGCAAACGTCCGCTGGATGTCAACTAGCTGGCTTCCTGGGTGTTCTCAGTTCCGAATTAAGCGTGTACACGTTAGCGGTGATCACTCTGGAAAGAAACTACGCCATAACACACGCCATGCATCTGAACAAAAGGCTCTCCCTCAAACACGCGGGCTATATAATGACCGTAGGTTGGTGTTTCGCCCTGTCGATGGCAAGTCTGCCCCTGATCGGTGTCTCCGATTACAGAAAGTTCGCCATATGTCTGCCATTCGAGACCAACGGGAACGCGGCACTGGCTTACGTGATCTTTCTAATGTTGATCAACGGCGTTGCGTTTCTCATATTGATGGGATGCTATCTGAAGATGTACTGCGCGATCAGAGGCTCCCAGGCGTGGAACTCGAACGATTCTCGGATTGCTAAGCGGATGGCTCTGCTGGTGTTCACCGACTTCCTCTGCTGGTCACCCATAGCGTTCTTCTCGCTGACCGCCACGTTTGGGTTGCAGCTGGTGTCCCTCGAACAGGCGAAGGTGTTCGCCGTGTTCGTGCTGCCGTTGAACTCCTGCTGCAATCCGTTTCTCTACGCCATCTTGACCAAACAGTTCAAGAAAGACTGCGTGCTTATATGCAAGGCGATCGAGGAGTCTAGGGTGACCAGGGGGATCGGCAGATGTCGGCACAGCTCCAACTTCAGCAACAGGCAGACACCGGTGAACACGAACAGTCTGGTGGACAGATCGTCGCGAGAAAATCAGACACCGTGCGCCTGTAATTCAAGATTGCTCGAGACCAGCCAGTGTTCCGGCTACCGGCGATGGGGCACCAGGATACTGTGGCCATGCGCCAGAGACACCAGACCCAGACACGCTCGTAGCGATCAGTACGCTTACCAGATCGCCGAGATTCAACAGAAACAGCACAAACGGGCCTCGTCGGTGTCCTCCAGCGAGAACTTCTCCTCATCCAGGTCGGACTCTTGGAGGCAGACTCATCACTGCGGCATCCCGTTGAGGTTGTTGGACCCGAAACGAAGAGCTTCCTCGTGGCTGATCACTAGGAAACCGTCGCAAGACTCGAACCTCAGCTCCTCCAGGAACGATTCCTCCGGCTCTGCCACCACTGCCAGCACAAGCACTTGGAGAATCTCAAGGTCCAGCGCGTCGCTGGAGGTAACCGCGAGGAACACGCCTAGGCCAGCTAGGTCGAAGCCACGGCTCACTCGTCAGCTGGCCATCCAGGAACCTGAACCACCCGGATCACCGAGCAGACTGGCCGTGAGGCTCCTTGCAACTATACCCTCCGCGGCAGAGACCAGCGATCAACAAGACGACGACAATACGCCGCAAAATTGAACCATCATCTTACGCGCATTTCTGTTTATTAGAGATTGTAGTCGATTGTAATAGAGTAAAGACATGGGTCACTCGTTGCTCCCGAACGGTTCAGTATTAAGTGTCCTCTGAGAGAGAGAGAGAGAGAGAGAGAGAGATGTGAGAAGATGACTTGTATTCGTATTGATGATTCTCATTGTTGCACGTACGAATGGAGAAAAAATGGACAATTCAGCAGGGATTCTTCTTTCAACGTTTGTGATTAAAAAAACGTTGTTCGTAATATACATTTAAATATTTAAAAATATCACTATTTTCTTTTTCGTTTTTTTCTTGTCAAAGAGTCTTTGAAAAGGAAATCTGCAAAACGTTAAAAGGAGAAGAATATAACAATACTTTTATTCCCTTTGTACAATTATTCAATTTTGGTAGAATTATTCAACGATATGGTAGATCGTTTAGACTCGTGGAAAGATCAATCGACCGTCCGTTGAACGTGCACGCGAGAAATTGCACCGTAAGTAAGCGCAATTGACGAAAACAATAGTCAAATTCGATTCAATACTGCCAATTTTAACATATTGACTGTCGAAGGAATTTTATACTTTGTACCAATATTTCAAGTAAACGTTCAAGTAGAGAATTTGCTACGATATTTTTCATATGTGAAATTCGTTTGAGCTTTGTATTATGATCTAAACATTCATTACACGTTATATGAAGTTCTATTCCAAGACAGGCAACGTGTTAATTTTATAGTGTAACGTACTAATTTAGTTTGTCGGATGAGTTTGATTTGATACGATAGCGAAATGAGGTGTGGAGGTACGAAGAAACGCGTCAATTTCATTTGGGCTTCTCTATCGAAAGAAGATCCTGAAAATTGTAACTTCAAATCCACGACGATGAACTCAACGTTCTATATAGTTTTCAATTAATATTAGAGCGTTGAACTCTATTTATTGACAAAACTTAAAAATGGGACACACAGTATTTCTCCCTCTTTTCTCGTTCAATTTCTTTGGACAAATTACATTCGGCTCAATAGAAACTCGAACGCTTCTTTATTCGTTGTTCATAGGAAAGTCTGTCCACGACGGAATCAGTATTTCAAATCCATTGTTCGATTGTTAATGAGCGTGTTTGCGTTTACATAAGACTGATCGTTTATACAATTTGTCCTATTACTTTGGATTTCTAGTTGAAGATCTGAACACGTAATACGATTTCTAATCAAGCGTCATAATACCCGTGACGATTAATTTATTTATTAATTAATACGTAAGATGGTCGATAAATTCTCAAATAAGTTGAATTTCAAGGATATTTAATATACTCCATATATACACATTCTTTGTGGCAAGAAAATTCACTTTAGAATGAATGCATGTAGCAGGTATATACACAATTGTTTGAAAATTTATGGACCAACTTAAAGCCAGTGTATCCATTACTGTGTTCGTTAATCAGAAAGATGAACGATCATAGATCTGTGCAGCTATAGTTAGTTGATCGTTAGGTCATAGACCACTCTAGCCTAAAGACTATTATAAGATCGTTACGGCGTGTGCAGATGTTTATACGTGGTTTTAAATTAATGACAAAGATATTCGCTAGTTATTAGTTGCCGGACTTATTTGTTGACGAGTGCGTTACTTTCCTCTTTGCGCGTTGAATGTCGTTTAAGACCTCCAGATTGTAATTCTGGACTTTCTCAAAGGATATTCTATAATTACATCCAGTGTCCTCGTCGAATAAAAGATATCTTTTACTAGGAAAAAGATTAACTAAAGAATTAACTGAAGAATTAACAAAATAATCTTGTATTGTATTATGTATTCTATATTATATTATGCATTATATATAAGAGAAAACTAACACACCTGACTGTTACAATTTGATGAAATTATTTGGAACGACAGAGACTTTAAAGCAGAAATTTTTGAGAAAAGAAGAAAAACCAGAATTTACGTCTGAATGTCCTTGAACTGTATAAACTGTATGAATCTAAGCCACCAAAAAAGCTACAGAGATTTTTAATTTGCCGCAACATTGAAGTTTAAGCATTTCGTCGGTAAAAAACGTGATTTTTTGCGTGTGTGTCCGGTTGAAAACTATTTAATAACATTTTTCTAATAAAATAGCGAATTACAACGAACAGAATCGTTGTATTGTGTATTACCCTTGGGAGAGAATGAGAGAGAGAAAGATTCGACAAGACTAAAAGAAGAAAAGAAGAAACGGAAGCCAACAGCTGCCGGCTTTTATGAAATTTCTTTATTTTTGAAAAAAAAAAAAAAAATGTTTCTGTCGCGTTACAAGGAAGACCTATCTCTCGCCATCAAAACAGCGAACAATATAACAATAATATAATAGGAATAATTTACAGGTTTATCTAAAATAAATTCAAGTTCGAACAGCCCGCGCATTCCGCGACCGCGCGTACGCGTCTCGCCAGCTAAAAGCATGAGATCTTTCGAGTGTATTGTCATTTTTTTTTTTTTTTTGTTTTTTAACGACATTAGTGCCTATCTGGATATTAACATTCAGCCATTTAATCAGTATTATAATGGTAAATTAATACATATGTATGCTCTGACGGGTAACACGAAAAGTAATTATTTCTTACAATAATAATTCTCTTTCTCTCTATCTTTGAAAGTATAATATAGAACATAATATAGAACTCGAACACAGTCTCATACTTTCTAGCTGATGGTAACGCGTATATTTTAAACTGTACATATGTGCCCTTCCTTCTCGCACTCTAAATTTCTTTCATTCTTCCATTCACGCTCTTTGTCTCTACTGACAGTTAATCAGGTTCCAATACCAAATGATACAACATCAACGAAGATATAATTATCTTAAAGGACTGCCCTTTATAAACGTCACTCACGCAATTATAAAACTTTGTATTTCGACTGGAAGAACTCTTAAGGAAACTCTACGCGTGGTTGATCTTTTTTTTTTTTTTTTTCTTTTTTCACGAGTCCATTAAGTACCGGCATCTCTGTGAAACCCAATTTTTTTTTGTTTTTCTTTTCGCTTCGTTTTTCCTACCATACCTCGTCATACTTTTGTTTCAGAATTCTTCTTCACTTTTCCTGTTGCTTCGGTGAAATTTAATGACAGTATAATTACCGTAGCGCCACGTGACTCTCAGCAATAAGGAGAGAAACAGAGAACAACGGCGATTAACATTTTATTCGAATTTTAAAGGAAGATGCAACGCAATGTCCTCGGTTCAATTGCCGTGCTATTTTTGAAATGTTATATATGTAAAAGAAAAAGCGACCGTGGAGAGAAACGCCGAAGTAGAAAACTCACCTTCGTCTAAAACACAAGTCAGTACATGTAACTTTTATTCTCAATTATACAGTACATATGTGTATATATATATATATATATATATATTCACAGTACTTCACTTTCAAAAATGTTGCACGATATGTTCATCGTTACGTGATCTTCGTCTTTGCAAAACAATATTATTACGAATTCTCAACGGTTGTTAATCACTCGTAGGAATGGTTATATTACGTTCGCTTAAGGCCTACAGAGAACGTTACCGTTTATACGAATCGAAACGAAACAGGACAACTCGAGAAGGGAACTCGTTACGATTTACTCACAACCTAGAAAATCGCTTAACTGGTACTTAACGGGTCGATCACGAAGCAACAACACTAAAACGAAGCTGACACATTTTATTCTCATATATAAATTGATGCTCGGTTGTTGTTTACACAGTCCTCGATGGCTCTGCGCTCGTTTTGAAAATAAGGAGGCCATCTCGAACGAACGAGTTCGTTATATTAAACATTTTTGATTAATCCTTCTATAATCGCACGAATCGTGCTCGATATTGCAACAGACGGGATCGTCTTACAAGGACGGTACACGATTTTTTTTTTTTTTTCGGACGGCCTGTGATATTTCTCTTCGCAGTCGAGAAGAGTCCAGTGTTGAACGTGAGGGGATATATCCACGGTTTACATAAAAAGAAGAGGAGGAGGAGGAGGAGGAGGAGGAGGATCGCAAAGAGCTCGACTAAATTGACCCTTACTTTTATATTCTGCATTTCAACTCCTGCGACATGTGACGTTACATGGTTTGATTCTAACGACCCTAAACCGTGAGAATAAGCTTCTTTCTACTTTCTTTTTTTCGTTTTTTTTTCTTTTTTTTTTTTTCTTTTTTCTTTAGGAGCAGGATATGAGATTCTCAACGAGAGAAACACGTGGTTCGTGTACATCAGATGCTAAACATCTCGTACTCAGTTCCATCGTAAAACACGTGTGTCACACACGTATTAAAATATGAAATCGCAAGACCCTCTCGCTTGCCAATTCATTGCAGCCTTAGTAACGTGTCACACGATCTTGGAAAACGTTGGATTTTTCTTTAAAAGTGAAATCAATAAAAAGATTAGAACAGCGGACAGAGAAACAAAAAGAGAGATATATCCTTTTTTGTTTTTTTTTCTAGGTTTTTCTGTTGTAGAGAAACTGCAGATTAATTAAGTGACACGCGTTTTGATTTGACATAACATTTACCTAACACCTTCGAATCACATCTAAAACTTCGAATACATTGAAACAGAATACCCCAACTAGTTGGACCATTTTGCTTCGGGCGTTGCAACAACAATACTACCGCGATAACAAAGTTGGCAGATTTGTATAATTGGTAAACAGTGCGTGACGATAAAATTGATAATTACACGGCTGTATTGATCCGGAAGCCCTCGCTTGTAAGCTGTTGTGACGTTTCGTCGTAAGATTAAAAGTTCGTCCGAATGATTCGATCGCAACAATGTTTGTTTCCGTGTTACTACTCTATAATACTATAATTGAGCCTAGAAGATCGTTTCAGTTATCGATCATTGCCAACTATCGTCTTCTCGTTATTCTTCGCGTACGTATGTAAATCGAACTTGGTCCATTGAACGTCGGATTCCTTCGTCTATTGCTCTCTTATAATACACGCATTCTTAAAGTCAGTAATATACAGGTAGGTTTCACTGTCCGAGGCTTCCCCCCGTTTTTTCACCCGAGCACGCATTAAAAAATATTAACTCGCAATGAATATTCGAGCAACTCGATCTAGATATATATTAATATATTTTTAGATGCCGCTCGAAACGAAGCCTCCAATAGTGTCAACAGTGAATTGGTAATATCGATAAATGTCTCTATTAATAAGTAATTCGTCCAACGGGTTACGTATATCTCTACAAAAAAAAAAAAAAAGAAAGAAAAAAAACAAGCCATTGAAAGAAAAATATTTTCAAGCTCGTCAAATGAATCCGTGTTCTTCATCAGCCCTGAGATACAAATGTGTCAGTTTGCCAGTTAGGAGAGAAGCGAGCTAAGTGTCAACTGGAGGAGGAATGCGAGAAGAGAAAAAGATAGAGAAGAACCGAAAGAGGGGAATTCAATCCTCGCGGATAATTCTGGCAAGTGCACGAGGTAAAGCGTAAATTAGCGAACCAGGTCCAGGTGAAAATACACAAGAAGATAAACGCACGTTAATGGAGGAAAGAAAAGAAGAAAGACACATCGGATAGTAGAGGAAAGAAGATCAAGCGGAAGTAATTGATTAATCGCGCGGACGTCCGCGGGAACCCAAACGGAACGAAAAGAACAACAAGCGTGTGCTCGAACTCTCTGTTCCCTCCAATTTTTTTTGAAGTTCCCGAATCTCTGCATCATTTGCGAGTTTTTCTTCTTCTTTTTCTTTTACGTGCCAATGGCACAAACATGAATTGCCGAAGCCCCGTTTCAAACATTAACCTCTTGCGCTGACAACTGATTGCGGACCATAACGAGTGACCGGATCGTAAACAACAATTCGTCGCTTTCTTTTCATTTCGAACTCGTTGGTATTACATCACTGGATAGAAATTATTACGAAGCAACACACTTATCATTTGTTTTGCCTGGGTTATATTTAAATATACTTAAAACTGAGAAACTGTTGACAAAAAATTCTCGACGTGCGTGGCACGTCATTCCAGCGCAAGAGGTTAAGAAACCATTGCACAGAGTAATCACAAATATTAATAATTGCAACTTCGCACATCCGTGTGATAAATGTCAGTTGAAATTCGATTTCAGAATCTTATCACACTATCATTCTTTACAGAATAGATATATAAGTTTCAGAGAATTCCAGCCTCACCGCCTTAAGCTTCTACGTTTATATACATATACACGGGGATACGTATATACACATATATGTATATAATTTAATAAAAGAAAATATACGATAAGGAAGGAAGAAATCACTTCATCTTGCATCGCTATTTGTTGCCACGCAACTATAGGGAATAATGTGTACGACAGGGAATTAATAATAATAAGTTAATTCTACAGTCTGACTAAAAACAGTCAGTCACTTAAGGTCACTTTCTTAATTATAAATTATCGTATCTCGTTTGTTCTCCGTTATACTTGTACTTTAACAATTTTCTTTTCAACATCTGTAAAAGACCGTCTCTCATTCAATGTTCTAATGACATAAATTTCCAGATTCCTAAATGATCTGTCAATCTTGTGCAACAGCATTATAATGTAATAGAAGATTATTTGATGGCCTTGAACGACTAATTGATTTCAGACAGACTATAATCGTCTAAATGTTAAAAAGTGAAGTACAACAGGTGTCGCAATATTATGAACGAGACATTGAAAAAAAAAAAAAAAAAAAAGACAAAGAGGAAGACGCGCAAATTGAGACAAAAACGCGATCATAAAATGCCATGATTTGCATACTTTTTTCTTTTTCGTGGAAGGCCGCAAATAATTTTTTAACAGTAAGTTCTCTTACGGTACAAGGCAAGCACAAAAATCGATTTTTCCACGTCAGTTCCATTACTTCCTCCTTTGAGATTCGTGAGTTTTATTTACAGTGTTTAAACCTAGTAATACTTAGAAACATCATCGTGTAGAATCATGCGTAGCAAAAGGAACAAAGAAGTCTTAATAATTATTGCCTTTCAATGATACTCTATACACAAAATCTTCATGAACCTCAAAGAATGAGTATCCTGTATCTCTTTATGATTACATTTGTTACCAAGTCACTCCACAAGTATCAATCTTGTTAAAGAAGATGGAGATTATCAAGTGAAACTTTATTCTTTTACTAATTTCTCAATTTAAAGAAATCATGTCACTCGTGGAATGACTTAATATTAAGGAATTTCTCTTATCGCGTATACGCATTATCATCTACTTTAGAATATAGACCTGCTTCTTACAAATATATGAAATCAGTGAAACCGAACACGACTAACAACAAATGAAGGATCATCGTCATTGAATTTCTTTCTATCTACATCCGGACAGATGTAAGTAAATTTGCAAAGAGCAAAGCGGCGAAACAAAAGGTGACAAAGTTCGTGAGACCGTGTTTTTCTGAAAAACAAAGTTCGTACGTACTAAGAAATTGAAAAGAGAGTTCCATGGAAGAGCATCGTTCATTTGTGCTCAGCCTGTACTATCGAAGCTAGAAAAAGATTCTAAAAATAAGGAGCCAGAACAAAAAAAAGGAAACAGGAGGAAGATTTGTATCTAACAGCTATCACTGATGCATCGATGAAAAAAAAAAGAGATAGAAACGGAAAAATAGAAAAAAAAAAAAAAAAAAGAAAGAAACGAAAGCTTCGGTGCGCTAGAATTATTTCGTATTTTTTCCATTTTGCGCGGGAGAAACGTGTCTCGATAGATTTAGGAATGAGCGATCGTTTTTTTTCTTTTCTCTTTAAATAAAAATGGAGATTGAAATTATAATACTGAATTCGTGAATTATGCTCCAAACTTCTTGGAACTTCTCGAAGTTCCGATACGACAAAAACATCTTTCTTAACAGATTTCGCTTACTTAATTACTTAGGCCGGATATCGTCATGGAAAAACAAGAGGAACATACATTTTCATGAATTCACGATCGATGATGAAACCTTCCCAGAAATTCACTGATCACTTGCCGGAAATAATTTTAAGAATGAAAATGCGTGAAGAAAAAAAAAAAAAAGAAAAAACAGGAATGGACTAAGTAAAGTATTTCCGCTGCTTCGGAGAAGAAATTAATACGTTGTTAACAGATTGTAAAATGTTCGTCGTTTGGCTGTTCAAAGATTAATTTTTCACCATTGTAACAACTTTTGCACAATGGTCCTCTCTGCTAGAATTTCAATCGAACATAGATAACGAACATAGAATCTTCTTTTTAATAATTTTGTAGCGAATCAAGATGATATATTACAAAGTTTTCGGACGAAACTTTCTCGTATTACATTCACTAGATCTCTAATTGATTTCAATTGTTTCACTACTTGATAAATATAATTAAAAACCTCGACGAAATTGTAATTGAAATTCTTTCGCTTTACAGAGATAAATTAAAGAATGCAATACAACCGCTGGGTACTATTCAGTGAAATACAAAGGTGATAGTAAAAAATCGTCCCAGCGAGAGAAGCTCAATTTAAATATGATGAATGAGAGAGAGAGAGAGAGAGAGAGAGATTCTACTTGAAACTGAATTACACGATATAGAGGAAAGATCGCTCATTCCTGAGCCAGAATATTGTCGTAATTAAAGAGTTTAAAAATCCAGCTATCTAAATGGGACGTCGCTTGGTGGTGTCTCGTTGTGAGTAGAACAAAGGTTTTGGCAAAACAGGAGACACAAACCGGGACACCAAAAAACATCCTAAACGACGACAGCAGAATGGAACATCGCTTCTACCTTGCAGAAGAATCTAATTCTCCATCGTTGGTCGTTGGGTCTGTTTTTCTCAAATGTTTCCTTAAACTTAACTAACGTTCCTTTGAACCCTAACATTAATACTCTTACGTTAATTAATCAGACACTGGTACAATGCGATTCCATTACGCTACCTAGCTCGTACTGTACAATTTTTTGTTTTTTTTTAACAAACTTTCCTCCTCGTGCTCGTATCATACATTAATGTACAAATGACAAAGACGCAGCTACGCTTCTCAAAATGTCAATTAAGATTCTAATGCTCGTAGGTGCGTCCGTTAGAAATATTTACATGATAAAGACATTGCTGCTTCGGCAATGATAACACACAGTGCCAGGAAACTACTGAAACTGGACTGACACTGAACAACAAATCCCGTGCATCGCAGAATTTACTGAAAAAGTAAGTACCATTTCCCGTACCCGTAAGATGTCATCTAATTTCCCTTCCTAATCTAATTTTCTCCCAGGTACCTTCTGCAATATTCTACGACACACGACGAGGCCACCCCTGAACCTTCTATCAGCCAATTTTAGTAGTATCGATACTTATATATAAATAAGATTGTACGCCAATGTCCGATTGAATCCAGACCGAACGACCAATGAAGAATTCGTCGATATTCCATCGAGCTACGATACTTGTCCGTCTAATTGTATATGTATTACGTGTGTCTGTGTATGTATACGCGTGTAAGTATATGTACATGTACCGGGCAGCATCTAATTGCCAACCGGCATTCTCGAAGACAAGTCGTTTCATAGTCGTGTTTTAAGTGCACGTCGCGATTCGTATGTACCGTGGCTAATCGATCGCAGGTGAGTTAGCGTTAAGTAAGAACAGTTACAACACAGGCTGTTGCTGTTGCGCTACGTTGACTAGGAGGTCGGCTTCACAACGTGACCTTGGTCTTGTTCTTCCTGAACGCGAACAGGATCTTCCGGCGCCGTCTCTTCAACTCGTCGTTGTCCGCCGTGGAGTTCGAGTCTGTCGACAGGGTCTCGTCGTCCACGGTCGACTGCGTTTGCTGCTGCGTTTCCTTCAACGACTTCCTGTTGCTGCTGGTGGCGCTCGCCGCTGTCGTGGAATTGATACTGGTGGTGCTCGCGGTGGTTGGACTAACTTTTTGCTGTCGATCCTGGTTCGACGCGTCCAGCGAATTCTCCGAGTAAGACGTCTTCGGCGGGAATGATGAGGAGGTAGTCTTGTCCTCGATCGCGAGGAGCATGTTCGTGTCCTGGCTGTAAGAACGGACAATGCCGGATGATTTCTCCTTGCTGGACGCTCTGACGGGCTCGTCCAGTCCATCGCCGACGGTGAAGTGCACCACGTTACTCTCCGGTGGGGTTTCCTTCCCGGTCTCGCTGCTGGACGAGTCTGGAGGGATCGACGACTCTTTCCACGTTAGGTTGTCTAGCGTACCTGTAGATTAAGATTGAATTTTTGTTACACTTTTTGTATATGCGATGTTCAACTTCACGACCACGGTCTTTCATTTTTGCAGGTTTTTTGGAAATTTATTTTTGTTCAATTGGAGCTCGAATGGTGGCTGGATTAGTGTGAAACTCTCAGACGAAGCTGTATGAACAAATCAATGTTAATGCAATGCAGGGATTAAAGAGGTCAAAGTGATTTTGTTTCAAGAATACGTTTCCTTGATGCCTGAGGGATCATTGATTTACTGACATCATTGGCATTTCAATGAAGATATATTAAGAAAATAACTACAAGTACTATATTTATACGGCCAATTTTCATGCACTAATGTTAGAATCACGTAATGTCAGAGGTCAATTCCATGCAGTATCCAGTTTGTGGAAGGAAGAAGAGAAACAAACAACACAATGAACAGTACTCTCTTATATTCTACAGTATAATATAAATTTTGTCGCGATATTTTACTTTTATCACAAACATTGAACAAAACTAGGAAGTCGTTATTTGAAAACACGCAATGCATGAAAATTCACGGTCTACAAAAATTTATGTTTGTTTTCAAGAAGATTCTTCCATTTCGTGTCACGCCAATTCTGAAAAAACTTTCACGTGCTCCTCAGACATCATCATACTTTTATCAGAGAGCGCAGCTTAGTCCTTCGTTTTAGTGGGGAAGAAAAAAAAAAAAAAAAACACACATAAAATTACAAACTTCTTTCAGACGTACAATCTTAATGATAATGTCATTTTAAACGTTTCATTTTAAAATGATAAAGTTAAAAGAATACAAGAGATCACAGAGGAAAAATGTTAATTCTTTATTATTTTAACTAGGAAACGTGTCTTTGTATTCCTGTTCAAAGAAAATATTCTCTAGTGATCTGTCTGGACTCAGTTGTTCTTAATGGCAACATCCGTTAATCTCATTAGTACATTTTTGTCGCATTTCGGCAATTGCATTATAGCATTTAAGCTTACTTACAAACTACCAAGGATTCACATAGCAAGTTGTCCAACTCCAAACATTTGCTTTGCAGCCACATACAGATTTCATTCTCTGTCAGATATGTAACTTCAATTCAGCAGTCACTCGCCAACCGTACAATGTTAAGTGGATTACTTGGATTAGGAGTGTGCGGAAGTTTAATTTCGCAAGATTCACGAGAGTCCAGAAACAGATCGTCCAACGTCCAGATTGAAATTAAAATTACATACTCGGTCGAGTATGTAATTGATCAGATTGGAACGTGATCACCGCGACTTAGGTCATACAAACAAATCTCATGTACGTTGGTTTCTCGCACTCTTGCTCGATTTATTAATTACGATCTATAAGTTGTGTACACAATAAAACGTCGTGGTGGGAGACATAACATACATGTTGTAATAGTCGGACAAAACAACGTACAAATCCTCCGCTTCTCGTTTCTTGATCTGCACGCGCTATTCTATCTATATATGCGGCTACGTGCACATACACGATCCATTGCTGTTTGGGCATGCTCGAGTTTATAATAGCAGGGGAGAAATTGCCACACGATTCGCATGAAATTAAACCAATTCGAGAATGTATTCGTTACGTGTCACCGCGTACGTGTGTTGCATCTGCAAACATCCGAGTCAAATCCGCGGTCGTATATAGTCGCATCTAATTTTAATTGGCTCTAATCTTAACCATGACGCGAATCTCCCGAGAAATAGAATTTGTTTCTTGGCATCATATGTCGCCCGATAGAATCCCAGGAATCAGAAATCAGAGTCTATTCGAGCATTCGCTAAGACTATAGACGCAGTTCGAAGCCCTCTATACTTATTCTTTTACAACACGTTTTAAACTATCGACACAGATTTAGGTAACTCGTTCTGTTTATTAAGCAGCTTACAGAGTTAATGGAAATCAAGGTTTGACACGCGAGAAAACGCCGAATAATAATGAACAGATGGAGGAAGTAGCGATCATCGGTGATCATCGGTAATCGAAATCTTGTGTCTCTCCGCGGACATATGATATGGTTTAATGGCCGGTTACAGCTTCAACTGCGTGAGCAATAATAATCACGAGATGGAAGAAGAAGAAAAAAGAAGTTTGAAATTGCAGACGACACGCAAGAAAATGGTACCTCCAGCAATGTGAAACGCGACTCGTCCAATTAAGACGGGATGCAACGTTCGTCTTTAATTCGAACTATTAATACGGAAGGCTGTTGTGCAACGCATTTGCCGCGGATCTGGCAAAATTAAAACCGTGCTTCTGGTGAAACGAGAAAACGCTCTGGCGATCGGTCGATTCTCACGAAAGAATCGTGGGAAAAGAAAGAAAAGAGAGAAGAAAAAAAAAAAAAAAAACGGAAGAATCGTGAATGAATAATTTTCTACTTCGTGGTTTGAACATTTTCAGAGAATTCAGTGACAGTATTACATGCTTACGTATAATAATATAATAAACGATCGATCGTCGAGGCTTATTGAATAAAATGATAATTAGAGAATTATCACGCTTGGCACTTGGTCGTGTATATACGTGTACATGTATATTGCTATTGGATATACGAAGGAACGAACTAGAAGGCTTATTATATTTGATCGAGCTTGGATCGTTAGACTGCGGGTATTTATATACTTATCGGGAATTTAAAGGTGCAAGAGTACTTATACAAAGGATGTGTAAAATATATCCAAATATACTCGTCGTAATATTTAGAAAATGATCAGGATTCGTGTTTCGGTATTTGAAATTTGTTTCAATTCTTGTTCTGATAAATTATACGACTTTCGCACGAAGATCCGCAGTCTAATGATCGCGACAAGCTCCGGATCGACGAAGAAATCGAAGTTGTAGTTGCGACACACGAATTAACCTTTGCAAAATGGCGATTAAGCAAATTAATCATTGCTGTCATTGAGAGTTAGCAGATATTCTCGACGGGGAATATTTCTCAAGACAGAAACTCATACAAAATAGCATTGCCAAAAGTGTGAATTTTCGAAAGCGAAATTAATATTTCTTTTTTTTTTGGCGACTCAGATTTTCGTTCTATTTATTATATTCTTGCAAGAATAAAGAAATAATAGATTTTCATTTTATATATATATATCGAAGAAGGATAATATTATTCATAAAAATATCGCATCCTTCCGATGCTTTCACATCCAACCATCGTCAAGATTGATTGGTCTCGTCCGTTCGATACATTATCAAAATTTCAGTACAAAAATATGTCATGTTCTTTCACCAAACACCGTCATCCTAACTCCGTTTTATTTTATAATTTGTACGAACAGATAGTTGCAAAAAACAACTCGATATAGTTATATTATAGTCATACGCTATTCTTTGAATTATTCGTATACGTATATGAATGTGTATGTGTGTATGTGTGTGTGTATGTGTGTACATATAAACTTACGCGTTAACAATAAGTTAAGAGACTTTGTCATTGTTTAAATAATTAACACGCCTTTATAACATGACAAATCTCAATTAGGAAAGGGGAACATTCCAATTTTCAATCCTCCCTTTTCCTGCACACAAATCCATTCACTAAAAATTTTTATTTCGATTTCACTAAAAGATCTGCCGATATCTTTTCTTTCTTTTTTTTTTAACACTAATTGCATTGTCATGCGTCAGAGATAATTAAATTTCGTAAGCATTTCTTTAGTACAGTGTCTCCTCTTTAAATTACGAACATTTTGTTCATGTCACACATTACTTTAATATATATAAATTATTTTTTACATTACATATGCCGATATGTAATCACTTGATAAATAACAATAATCAATTTTTCAACTACGATTTTCTTAAATTAATCAAATAAATCTCCATACAACGTGCAGGATCAATAATATGCATAAAAATTTGTTAAAAAGTTTTGATTATGTAGCTTCTTTAATCTTTTTTGGTAGTTTCTTCCACCCCTAGAATCAAATGATAATATAACATAAACAAACAGTAGCCTACAGGAAGCAAGATATATCAAGAAATCTTTATATTTTATCATAAAAGAAACCTCAAAAATTAATTAGTTAATTCAATAATTCAAACATAGGAGAAAAAAACATATAAAAAAATAGGAGTCATTTTTACATATACATATGTACTTCCGTTTAACAAAATCTTATAAAACTGCAATTAGTTTGAAAAAAAAGCACGATTTTATAAGCAATATCGAATAATTTGAGCAAATTTTTCAACGAAAACAACGAGACAACAACATTTACAGCATAATTTATGCAACACTTTACGTAAAAGACACAAGACAATGACATAATCAAACTTAATAATATATTGAAAAAGATATATTTTAAAAAAAATACGATCATAAAAAAGTCATTAATATTAGCTTTTTTTATAAAAATAAATCTTTTATAAGATTTTTACATTCTTCAAACATTGCATAACATTTGTATAAACATGGCATTAGAACATCTTTGTAATGTGTGACATTAGCCATCTACTTTTCTGGGATCAGTAATATGTTTCACACGAATCATAAATATATACATTCATAATTTACGACTTGCGAAATTTACTTTATTTTTTTTCTTTTTATCACAACGAATTTTAAGGCATCACGTGAACTTTTTAAATTTACTTTTTAGTAAAAATTTTTGATAAGAAATTCTTACGAAGAGTAACTTATTCGCAACTGTCTTTAAACAGTTAGCAAATTAAAAAAACATTAGTAAGATTTTAGAATTTAATTCACGTAAGAATACGTATCACAATTTAGCTTTTTCGAGTATCTATCTATCGAGCTGGAAACCCGAACATTTGATCAAAATTGTCACAAAGAAACCCAAATTACAGCTTTTAGGAAAACAAACAAGTTAGTAAATTATTAATTTCGGAGAAATCTACAAGTGTAAGAAAGAGAAAATGGAAGATATTCAGATACTGTAAGTAAGTGTCATATCAAAGTGACAGTAGTATTTACAAATTGAGCACTGTTATTGTCAATCTAAATGCTCGTGGAAGTCCGTTTCCTGCTTACCTGCGGCACCACATAATGAAGACGAGTAGACTGAGTTTGCTTCGTCATCTAAGTCATCTTGACTACTAAGCCGACCTGCAATCAATCACAGACGATTTATCGTCATTAATTTATCGTAATAAAGTTTAAAAATCCTATTGAAACTTTATTAAAATCAGTCGCCAATTAACCAAGATTATCAAGTAAATATTAACTAAATTTTCTTATTTTCATTACATCAAAATATAGAAATCAGTTTTCAATCATTAAATATATATATACCTCTGAGCCCAAGACCTCGCCCGTTTGGAGTCCCTCTATACAGAACAGTTTCTAAATAGCTTAGACCATTGTTATTAATTATATTAAAGCCACATAGAAGCTCAATTTGCTTCCAACGATGTACTCTTTCTTGTAATTCTGCAGTTACTTCGTTTAGAGCGGTTCTTGCCTCAACTATACTTTTGTCAACTTCGTCAATAGATTTTCCATGAGTTGACACAAATGCCCCTACTAAACTCGATCTTTTTTTTCGTAGTTTCTCGCACTAAAGACAACATTAATACAATTAAATAATAAATAACTGAATCGCGTAAAAATAATTTAACTGAAAGAGAACTTATTGCTTACTGCTTCGCGCGCTTGTTGCAACTGCTTTTCTGCAGCTATTTTTTTCTTGGTATATGCTTTATTTTCAATTTCATGAGTTAACTGTAACCAATGTTGCAATCCAGGAGGAGGAGACCAGCATCTATCTTCAAGTTCACCCTCTGCACGTTGCAATTCAACTTTTAACATCTGCAAAGTGAACATCAATTCCACTTTGAAAAAATCTAACCCTTAAATTTTAAAAACATAAAAATTTGGCAAATGTATACCTCGATTTCTGCTTTTAATTGAGAAACTTCGAGATCGGAATAAGAAGCGTGCAATCCCACACTTTCATCTTGCAAACGTTTCTCTAAGTTTTGTTTTTCGGTAGTTACACTTTCTTGTTCCATACGTGCTCTTTCCAATTCTTTCTGTAAATCGTGAAATAAAACATTAACAAAGGTTTAACGTATTGGTAAGGGCCCGAAGGAAAATAAAACACACTTGCAAGTCCTCTAGTGCCAATTCTGCTTTATGTAAACTCTCCATGTCCTTCATCATTCTATGAAGATGTTTTTGCGAATTTTTCTTCTGTTGATACGCATACCAACATCCGATAAGCGCTCCGAATAATAATGTTATTAATATCAAATCTTTCACGCTATGTCCAGTATCTATAACACAGTATTGAAGAATCAGTATATCGGTTGAAAAAATTTTTAACAGAAGAATGATCTTTTAATAATTGTTTACCTTTCGGTGGCCCAAAAAGAACCACATCCATAGCTTTTAAGGCAATTTTTTGTTTGTGAATGGGATCCTTAATCCCCAAAACATTACTCAAGTAGTGCATATTGTTCACAGCCAATCTAAATATAAAATAAAAAAATATTTATTCGACAAGATATTTTTGTGTAAAAATTACAATATAAAGATAATATATTCTACAAAGGAAGTAACCTTGGTAGTGTAGCACCAGTTACACGATGTTGTATAAAAGTAGGAACATATTGTGGAAGTTCTACATTAGAAGATAACCATTCTGATGTTTGTTCTATAGTCCAATTATGAACCTATAAAAAAATATTAACATAGTAAGATATCAAAAAGAATTGAAATTATTAAAAAAAAAAAAAAAAAACAATCATATTTTAGACAATACCTCTGACCTTAGCCAGGCTTCCCAAAGTTCTCGAACGCTAATTTGCATATCATCATTATGATGAAAAGCCCTCTGCCTCCTCTCATATCCAGCTTCATATTGTAACTCTTCTCTTAGAAACTAGAAGAGATACAAATTGCTTTTTATATCTTATGATACACAAAGAGAGTTATAAATAAAAATTTCCTTACATCATCTGACTCAGAAAGATCCACATTTCCATTGGCATCATCATCTAGTTGACGGTGAAGTGATTTGATAGCTTCTAAACCTAGTCGATCATGAGAAGCCAGTGTAAGACAAGCTAGGTCATCGTTACAAGTATCGGAACCTGTAATAAATTAAACAGCCTACGTTTGATTGTATGTGTTTATGATTACATGTAGCTTGTTATACAGACGCCTTTTCCTTTTCGGCCTATAATTATATCTGTTAAAGATACTTAAGAAGCTTTTTCTCCAATTATTTATTAATGCAAGAATGACAGCGAAAGAAGTGTATCTTGTTAATAGACACTGAAAGTTTATAATAACAATACAAAGGTTATTATAGAGTAAAAAATTAACTTTTGAACGATTAGATCACTTGTGAAATTTATCTCCCGCAATGTGAACTTTTATCATAAACACATTTGTATCTCTTTTACAGCTAATAACAACAAAATCATCAAATTAAAAAAGAAAGCCTATCCTCTTTTTAAGCAAGCCTTATAAACACCACCGAATGCTATCAACAATCAATATCATAAACAAAAACCTTTTAAAACTAAGTATTAGTCGTGCATGTACATGCCACTTATAGCTACTTACACACATGAAAGATTAGAACAAAAAAATTAACTGAACGATACAACAAATAATGATGTAAATTAGCTGGTGATCTAATTTCAAAGCAGTTCAAGATGTCTTTAAACCCATCATTAGTTAACCCTCCAATTTCCATAGCTTGGATTAAAATTCAATGCGCGAGGCTAATTTAAAATAACTAACCTTCAGGAATAAATATTCAAATGCGTCTAAAACATTACTTTCACCTTCATATTAAAAAAAAAAAAAAACGAACAAGGCCATAATATACCACGCAAAAGATTCCTAGGAAAGTTCGAATACAGTGTGTTATAGATACCTCTCACGGACTATGCATATTAGAGGATCAAGGCAACGAAAAAAATTATTGACAAAGTGATAGGAGTAAAATTTACCAGCTTCCTGAGCCACAGCTTGCGCCAGTCCATCGGTAAGTGTCGCAGAGAATGCTGTGACTTTGGAATGTGAACTTCCACTTGAGCCAGACTGGAAGTTCGAGCTTGTATCGAGGGCTCCGCCGCTGGCATCCACCGTGTTCCAACACCAACACAACAAACGCAGTCCAAACAGTACAATCACATTGCTTATCGCGGATGATCGCATTTTAAGGTTAGATACACCTTGTCACTAACACCTCGCGCCACCCTTGCGCAGTTGCTACAAGTCAAGTTAAAACTGTATGCTTCTTGGCCCGTTGTCACCTTTGACGTAGACCCGCAGTGGTGAATATAACCAAGGTTACAGTTATCAAAACCGGGATGGCAATCGAATTTGACGAGTGCATAACACGCTCTGGCCAATTATAATATCGCAGCAGGCTCGGTAACTGGGTGGTACACCGTCGTTATTCGCCCCATCAAGGCGTCGGTCAACGTCCGAGATCTCTTTAAAATGAATCGATTGATCTATTAATTAAGTACACTACGCTCCTCCGCTCTGTGTCTCGGGTTTTCCTATCAAGGCCACCATCCACGAACAACATCATGGAAAACCGTTCGTTCAAGATCGGAAACAACGACACGACTTTCAACGCGTGAGAAACGAAAGAATTTCATTGGTTCGGCGCACGGTTGCCCGCGCGATCCTATTGGCCGGCCGTTGCACACGCGTGACGAATCACTGGCCAGCGCCGGCGCCGCGCGAAAATCGTTTCTAGAATGTCACGGACGGAAGGCAGCGAGACGATTAACGATGTTTTAAATCTCAATTTCGAAGCGGTTTTCGATGTTCCTTTATGTTACGAAGATTCGAATCACTTTGAACAAATGATTCAAATTTTTGTGTCTTGATAGGTTTTAAAAATCTTAACAATTTTTGCGATCTCTCTAAAGATCCATATTTTATGTTTTACATAAAATATTGAAGATCTTGTGAATATTTCGTATGCGAAATCTTGCACAGAAAAGAAAACGAAAACTTGCACAGAAGAGAAAACTAATTTCAGAATGTAAAACTGTCGAATTTTTGAGATTTCGAAACTTTCTGAGTCTAAGGCTGTCAAGATTTCGCGGTATCTGAAACTTTCTTTCAATTTTGCTTGTTAAATTTTCGAAGACTTTCGAAAAGGCTATTGAATCTTCCGAAAGTTTCAACACGCGTTGATTAATTATTTTAGTCAAGCGTTAAAGTTTCTCGTTGAAATCGACGTGATTTTTTGTGATATTTATGATAGATATCGTGAGATATGTTTTTAACTCTCAGATTTTAAGTTTAGCAGATCTAAGTAAGTAGCCAGTCTATTTAGAAACGTGGTCAGGAGTGTTCAACTCGTAAGAATGCATGAAGGTATTTGTGAAGCTGAACAAAGTCGTCAAATTTTCATAATTACGTAATTGTTTTCGACTACATCGTGCTTATTTTCGCACAAAAATTAGAATCCCTTTGAGTCATTAAGCAGCACGAACAATGAGAAAGTTTGCCTTTACGTTCGTGCGTAAGTACGAAGATAGACGTAACTACGTTTTAGCATCGATAATAAATCACCGTTATGTTTGTTTCCCAGTAGTTTGACCACGCTGAAACACGATTTTTACAGCATTCTTTGATATATTTAATTATGATATTAACGTCGTGAATCACGGTGAGGATATTTTTATATTGTAAATTTATCATGAGCTTGGGCGACGCGCTGCCTGTTTCTGATAAGTTATAAAGTTTAGCACGACTGAAAGGACTCGAAGCTCATTTTGAGGTTGCCATTTATAATTTTTTCACGTGCAAACGTAGAATGGAGAGCAACGTGAGAAACAAGGATTCTGAGGTTCAGGGAATCAACACAGCAGGCAAGAAGGAAGAAAGTTCGTCTCAAAATGTACAGGGTTCTACGGACACGAAAGTGTCCACGGATTCTAAGAACACTCAAGTTCGTGTCGTTCGAGGCACGAAAAAACTAAAAGTGGATATAAGTGATGGTAACAACGTGGAAAGAAAAGGTCTGTATCTTCATAATTAAATTCTAATTTGTTGTACGATTGATAAAGATTTGTTAACTTAATAGACTCCAAAGATGAGGAGAACAATACAGAGGTGAAAGTAAAATCTTTGAAAAGATCTTGTGAATTGTGGTCTATGGAGGATAAGAACACCTTTTTCAAAGCTTTAAACGAATATGGGAAGGATTTTGATGCCCTGCAGAGTTACTTCTTGAGCCAAGGGAAGAAAAAAGGTCTGCCAGATGCTGTGATAAAAAATAAGGAACAGATTAGGCATTTTTATTACAGAACTTGGCTGAAAATATCGAAACATCTGAAATTTTCAGAAGGTGATTATTCAACATACGCTTATGCTTCTTCATGATTTTTTTATTTTGACAATACAAATGTTTTATTGTACAGATGTAAAGAAAACCTCACAAGAACTGTACGGTTTGATCAATTATGGTGAACTTAGAAGAAAATTGCCAAGAATATATGAAAAAGTACACTTGAAACTAAATGAACTAGTTTATTGGGGTTCAACGCAAGTCAGACTTAGAGGAAAAACTATGAGAATTAAAACACCTATATGTAGAGCATTAAGAAAACTAAATCAGCTAGAAGGTATTTTCAATAAATTAAATCTAGAACATAACGTAATTCATTAAACGTGTAATACTTCCACAGACTGGCAAGAAGAAATCAAACTTCCTCCTAGAATAACAATAGAATTAAGACCTCGCAATAATATGGCATGGTGGCAAGTACAGGCTTCTTCTATGAATCCAAGAGTACGTACTTTATTGCCAATACAAAGACGTTTGTCTAGTTTATTAATATTTCTGCAACAAAGGTGGAGACCTGCAAAGTATAATACAGTATCCTTCCTTCAAAATAAATCGCCAGTATCTTGCTTTGCATTAAATAAGAAAAAAATATTGTGAAAAATCCTATACAGATAATTATAGTTTCCAAATTTAGAAAATGCTGTTGTTAATGAAATGAAAGATAGCCGATTGTTACGAGTTGCACCACCTGAAGGGAGTAAAATTGCCTTGCCAATGGTAAATCTTGGAGAATATTTAACTAGCAACAGTGTCAGTTTAAATTCTTATGAAAAACGTCTGGGACTAAAATGTTCCAGAATGGATCTGTTAGGATCAGTGCAATACATAAAAGGTGTTGGAAAGAAGGGGATTAAGAAAAATAAAGTAGATAAGAAATGTATGAATCGTACAGAGGATAATTGTACTATGCCAGACAATAACAGCGATGTAGACGCAATAGAATCTGGTAGTAATGTTTCAGAAAAACCAACTGTTACTAACACCGAAAAATCTAGTCTAGAACAAAAAACGGAATTTAATAGATTCCCAGGCAGAGAAACTGTTGAAAGGATTCGAAAAGGATGGAACATTGAAGAAGCAAATAGCATTACTGTGGGAGATCTGTTTTTAATGGTTTGTCAGAATTTACTTTGAATAAAAATTTAAAACTTCAAATTGCTTTTCATCATTAAAAACATGCAAATTCTAATTTTCTAAGTTTTTTAGTTTGGTCGCGAGTCAAAAGTCACATTGGAATATTGGTGGGACTGGAATCATCGGGAACAACACGCTGGAGAGTCTACATCAACAACTTTGAATGATGACAATTTGTGTCTTACTTTGCAAAAGCTATTATCTATAGCGAAACATAGCTACGGCACGAGTAAAGTATATGATAATACTTCTGGAAGCAATGAAACTGTGATTTCCTCTCGAATACTTTCAACGAAGGAATCGACTTTCAAAAGACCTCTAGTTCCACAAACTTATCACAAGATTGGAACACCAGATGCTTTTAAAACACAATTAGATGTTCGTTATCGTTTCATATTCAATATTTTTTTAAGGAATTCAGAAACAGTAATTTTCTTTTTTTAAATACAGAAATTTACAACACGTTTTAGTAAAAGAGGTAGAACCGTGAGGCAAAAGAGTCTTATTGTACAAAGGGTATTACCAATAGTATCTACATCAAGCAATTTACCAGAAGATGTAACTTCTAATATTCAAGAAACAAATAAAATAAACGAACCTCCTATAAATAAGATTGATGACCAACAAGATGATAAATCACCATCTATAACTGTAAATGCACCACAAGAGAAAAATTTTTTGACTGAATTTGAAGTGGCAAGAGATCCAAAATCCACAAATTCTATTATAACAAGCGCTACACAAATACTTAAAGAAGGAGAACACCAATGGTTGAATAGCGAGGTAAATCTTTAAGGTTGAATTTAAGAATTTTAAGTAAAGGTTTTTTTTTATTAATAATGAGATTAAACTGCAGGTAGCAGAATATTCATTAAGCAGCTTCCTAGGACAATTGGAATCCCCTATGAAGATCTCGCAGAGAAATCAAAATGAAACCAATATAGAAGATAATCGTCCATCATCCGATGTAAATATAAACTATAAAACAAAATAAAAAGTTCTGGTATATTAACATTTCAATCTACATTAAAAATGTATTAATATTGTAGGTTGTTTCACATATGCAATGCCTGATGGGAGAAAATAGCGTCGATTACATGGCGAAATTTGCATCGCAAATTGCATCGCAAATTGCATCGGACGATAATAAAAAATAAGAATATAAATAACGAACTGATTTTGTATAAATTTTAATAAGCATCTATTTTAGATCATGTAGATTTAATGACTTTTATATTGGGAGCATGTAACGATATTTAAACTAATTTACCTCTTCTATATTGACTTTAACAATGGACTGTTACAATAATAGTAAATAATAATAGTAACAATAAATGGAAAATTATATATATATATATACATACATACATACATACACAGTATTTCCGTTTATTGTTATGTGCATGTATGCAGAATTTCTGTATGATTTCATCATTGTATCATTACCAATGTACAAATATGTACTAAATATTATTTTATTTAGCACTTTGTTACAAAATACTTGGGCAATATTGTTTTAAATATTCATTATTCTTCCATTATCTTTTTTTGCAGAAAAACAGACAGAATTTTTATAGTAAGTACTTAATTTTGCATCAATAATTCATGAATACTCATTAATATTTCATTGTACGTTTGATACCAAAGATTTATTGAAAATCGCACAAATGCAGCAAGAATACGTTTATAGGTAATATTTAGTATCCTTGTTTAACCCGCAAAGGTGACGCGGCACCTGTTCGTGAAATCATTTAGGCAAGTTCTCGTGTATAACTCAGTATTGCGCTGCAATCTCGTATAACTAATTATGTGTATAAAAGCTAAAAATAACAAATTTCTCGCTTACAATTTCCTTAACTGAAAGAAGGAATGAAATCCAATTATTTATAAACTCTCAAGTTTTTTGAAAAAATAAATTCTCTACTTGTAATTAAACACATATCGAGCATGATAACGATGGAAGTGAATACTTACATACTATTAGAATTTATTTAATACCACTTATTACGAGCGAATAACATTAATAATTCTGTATCATTAAAAATTTCTTTGAAAAACTTTGAAATTAGAATAGTAAGAATCTAGGTACAGCTTACAACTGGCATTACGGAACTGCAATCGAAGACTGTCTAAAGACTAAACATACGACTTAATAATGCAAAAAGAAACTTTATCTGTCGATGATCTAGGAAATAACGGTCATTATAATACTACTAAAATCATTATGATATTCCAAAAAAATATACGAAAACGCCCGTGTATTTGAACATCAAAATTCTAATTAAAGATCGGATAGAGTAAAAATCAAGATCGTCTGTCAAGATCATTTTCATTTTTAGACAAATTGGGCATGCCTGGAAAAATTGCGAATACGCGCTTGGGATGTGATGAGAACGATAATGAGCGGAACATCCCGAGAAGACACGTGTTCTTGGAAACGAAGCCTAGAGTCTTTTCGACGGTACGGCGCGTTGCGAAACAAACATTGTGAATGATTCACAGTGCCCGCGTCCACGTGATCTTATGCGCACGCACAAGTATTTGTTATTTGCAGATGTGATTTCCCCCGAACTGCAATGCACCTTCTGTGGGTGAACTGGTTTTACTCGTTTTAATCGATCACGATGGAATAATTCGCCGATGATTCGAACTTTCTTGACCGAAAAAAAATATGACATGTAATTGTAAATAAAAATATACGTAAGATTTGAAACTTTTTTCCGTTTAAATTGCAAGCATGATTATATTCTCATTACTGATAAAATGAGAAGCTTTGGTTAAGCAAGTTTAACAACGTTGAATTTCTTGTTTATTTTCTCTAATACGCACGTGACATTTTTTTATTTTGGGAATTGTACGCAACCAATGACGTTAGTTAAGGACTTTCGATTTCCATTGGAATTAAAAAAATTATGAACCTGTTTGACAGTCCGTGGTGACCTTTCCCGTTTCGAAACACATACGATTACGCAGAAGTTCGAGTTACTACGTTCTATAGATTAAAAAAAAAAAAGTTTGCCGTAAGCCATGGAAGAAGCGTAAGAAAAACGATCGTATTTCATTTTCAATCTCCTTTGTCCCTTTCATCGCATTTTCAACGTGTCTGTCAACGTGTCTGTCTTACTATAATTATTACTAATATGTATATTCTGTTTATGAAGCGTAGCACTTGTTCGAACCAATTTACATTTCCATATAAATGACAAATAATTATAAATAAATATATAAATGTGCACGATGGTGATATATTTAAAAAAAAGAAAAAAAAACAATTTTTTACGATAAGGACTTATGTTTCCATTTGTAATGACACGTGTGCTTTAACATTTGCATGTATAGTATCTAGAATTGTACTGTCTGGTTCATTTTTTTGCGTAATATAAATTGTTTATTTACAGGACGTCAAGTATTTAATCTTCTAAGTTTCTTAATCTTAATGTCCTAAAAAGGTAGTAAGTTTAACGCGAGGTGAACTTTTGATAAGTGATGATTGCATATCGATACAATTAAATATTTACCAACTGCAATTAAATGGGCCGCTTGTACATACGCATGCACGCGTCACGAGATTTGCATATAATTTATTCGAACAAGTCAATTATTTCTTGTTGCAAATAAAAATTAAAAGGAATCGTTGGAATTTTCGTTTGCTAGTTGCGAATGATCACGTGATAACTAACCATTTATAATTTCATTTTGATTTTATACAAGCGTAGCGTAACGAAGGAGATAGAAATGCAATATAGTGGGGAAATAGATTCAAAGAGAAAATAGAATGAACGTTAAATGAATGAAAATAGAATAGGAATATGATAATACAAGCCTGTAATTGAAATAGTGATGCAGTCTTTTTGAATAACACGACTTTGTAATATGTAGAATGATCCCAGATAACTTTGTGTAATACGAGAAGGATCTATGTATCTGGGAAGTGGAGAAAACCGAGATACACAAAATCCGTATCCTAGGAGATGTGGTCAGAGATGCTTTCAGGGCAACCCTCAAAACGAGATACCCTTATACTTCCGCAGGAACTGCAAAGCAAATACAAAATATATAATGAAAACAGCATCAACAAGGTTTAAAGGATTTAAAAAAAAATTTTTACCAATGGAAATCTTGAAAATTATTAAAATTGAGACTTTATTTACAATTTTTATGATAGGTCAGTTATGATAGGTCATTTATTTTGGGAATAAAGGAACCAAAAAAAAAAAGAAACGAACGATGAGTCGGAAACAGTTAGGTTCAAAAGTTATTGAGCGTCACAATTTTTCGACTCTTCCGCATAGAAAATGAAATGAGTGATCAAAATGAATCACAGACACATAACTTTATATTTCCTGCATAATGATCGTATAATGAATTGGACTGATTAAAAATACCATTACTTCCTTAATTAGCACACCAATATAATTCTTTTTTTTTTCTTTATCACTGTCGCCTCGGTTTCTTCTTCATTTCCTTTATTCGTTGATTTTCCCTGCAGGAAATGCGAAATATTTCGAAAGAGCCGATATAAAATCAAAGCCCGACGAAGTTGGTTTGCACGATCGCAATTCCTCGAATTGGTTATTAGTAATCCCCAGGAGTTTCACGGATTGCGGTTATGATAAAAAGCGCGTTCTTCCCGGTGCGGAGACATAATTGAAAAGAGCAGAAAGAAAAAGAATACATGCGAGAGAAAAAAAGAAAGAAAGGTACATCGTAAAATAAAATGAAGTCCATGGTAGTACCGACATGTTTACACTCTGATGTCGAGACATCGTGGCGTACTATAAATAAACGAGTCCATAGGCGCCGCCAATGTGAGAGCTTTTCCGAATATTGCATTTTGTCTGGACGAACGTGATGGAAACATTATATGTATACAGGCCAGAACGTACGAGTTGGAAGCATTAGTGGGTTCATTGAAAATATTCCTCGGGCATATACATACATATGATGCATGCAAAGCTTAAGAATGCAATTTTTGCATTATTGAAAATCTATCCACCTTTGTTGCACATAAACGTATTACAACATTCCAGGAAAATTTGATATGCGCGCGGAACACATTATCGCAGAATATTATTCTCTTCTTTTCTCACATTGATTCTAGCTAGTCAATTTATTGAGAATTATGTGACGAACAACCTGTGTCTATTAATACCGTCGTTAAAAAGAAAAAAAAAAAAAAAATAGAATCTTTGTGAAGATCTTCAAACGACTCAATGTCACGAAGGCACCGATGAAATCTCGCTGCAAAGACGAATTTTCATCAATGATTTCATATGTCAAGTCATTAATTTGCAATAAATAATTTTTAAAAAAAGAGATACTTCCAGGAAAAAATCAAAGTTCAATAGCAATTTCCATTTTATAGAGATTAACACACACCTTTGGCTCTGTATAATAGCATGGATTGCTAGCAACATTTGAGATACGATTATTAATGTAAAATGTTTGTAAATATAAAAATATGAGAATAATTTTATAAAATAATTGAAGTAGTCCGATTTAAAAATTATTATGAAATTGAGCTTAAATGTTTAAATAAATAGCTTAATTGTGTCTATAGTTAAATAATATTCACCTTAACTTAAATATTACCTTATTGACCCAAATTAATATTAATGTAAATCATTACATTACGCTGTTCAATGAAATTCCATCTATGGCCTGTAGTCATTTATGATAATATTTTCATTCTGGTTAATAAAATGTACATATAAGATGTTTATATATAGATATGCATATTTAATTACATTTGATTATTTCTTCTCTATTCTTGTTTTTGTGGCATCATTTTATATACAACTGATTGAACATGTAACCTTTTAACCTGAAAAAAAAAGATTGATATTAATCAGTTGAGTCAGTAATTTAAACTGGGAAAATTCAAAACTCCACAACACGTGCTTCTACTTGGCGGCAAACAACCTACACACTTGTATTGCGTATTTCTCATGCATACATATATTTGTCCAAATGTATGTTAAAAAAACTTTTCACACAAACCGGGAGATGCTTTGTGTGTTCGAATTTTAAATGGAACACATTAATTCTTTATGATGCAATTCTTTCTTCTTCTATTTTAAGCGCGATATATGCAATATCTGCATTTTAGTGAATCACACTTCTAAAATTAAATTTCATTTTTTCTTTTAAAAAGATCTGCCAGTAAATGATTATATCTACGTTTAAACTTTGATTTTTATCTTATTTACACTTATACTTTATATTTTACTTATACTTATACTTTATATTTTAGAGATATTTTATACTTATTTATGTAGATGCCTGACGTTTTTCTTTGCAATAATTCTCTTGGTTCAGCAAAAAGATCCGAAGTTTTTTATTAATATTTTTGTTCGTACATTATATTGTATAATTGATTCCGCATCATTCGATAAATTCCAAATAATTCTGGCGATAAATGAAAAAAATACAAGTTTAAAAACTGCGTGAGATCATTTCTGTATAAAATAGCTAAAAAAAAAAATTCAGTCTGACCGATTATACCATAAACATAATAGTATCTTCTTTACAATGATCTTAAAATTGGAATTGGGACATACCCTGAAATACAACAAAATCATATTAATAAATTATAGTCAATTGCGAGTATTGTGAAAAGATAAAAGAATAAAAGACACGAATAAATACAGACTTCAAAGGAATCTGAAGAGTTCACAAACAAAACGCAGCTTTATCGCTTCCAATTCTTGATTGTTTCAAATTTAATTTCATTCCACAGAATAGACAAATTTTCAAATTTCGAAGCGTGTACTATTTCAAAAGTGAAATTCGTAAATTTAACCTCTCCTGAAAAAAAAAAAAAAATGAAAATTTCGCGGATGAAGAAAAATTGAAAAAAAAAAAAGAAAAAATGGAATCGACTCTTATAACCGCCACAAATACTCGAGCGTGCCGAGTGAGGTCGAGCTTGTTGGATTGTAAAGTAACGAAGCCACTCGGGGAATAACCCATCGCGTTGACTATATACTTTCGGTTGTGTTTTCGTCCCTGGATTCTCCGGATCTCCGAGACCGCCGCCAATGTTGTGTATCCGCAATTATTGCGTCAGCTATCGCGAGGCACAACGCCGGTGATTGGCCGATTCCAAAGAGCGGGAAATCCCCGTTGAAACCTGCTCATCCGCGCTATCCGTCCCCATGGTACTCCCACTGACGTCTTTCGCGTCACCGCGTCGGCAGCTTGGCGACGCCGTCTTCGTCAGAGACATTTCGGCGACCGGCGATCAGTATCGCGTTGCGCGACATCGCCGCGACGACCTCCGTGTTTAGTCGCAGTCGAAGGTGTACATAACGTACGCACTTGTTGCAATCTGTTCCCGACAAACAGCGATGCGACTTACTGCGCTGTGACATACATACATACAGTTTATCTTTGCGTAAATTGTGATCATCCTCTACGACGTAGACGTACCTGTTGTTGTCGCGCTCGCGCGGCAGACTTTATATTTATTTAATTGAAGAATCGAGTGAACTCGAGGATGGACCTGTTCGGTAGTTACGACAGAACCGACTTAGCGGAGGTGAGTTACGATTTACCTGCAGAAGGTTATAAAGTTGAATTGATTTTAGTGAACGATGCGCAGTTTAATGACTGATTATTTACCTGTTCTGTAGTTCTTCACGAAGAAAAGAACGCACGAGTTTCACGTGCTTTGTTAATACCGCAGCGCGTGCGTCGCTGGTGTTTTGTAATGAACTTTCTAAGAAAATGCATGTGTATTTTCTCGATCGGTATTTACATGTACGAGAAAAAAACAGAAAGCTGTAAAACAGTTTAACTTCTTCACGCACATACATATGTCGCAAGCGATAGCTTTTTGAGTAAATACCGAGATAAAGTTGGGCAAAGAAATAAACAATATCGTGACGAATGAAAAATAAATTAGAAACAGAAAAAATAGCCGACAATTAGTTGCAATTGAATTATAAAGTAGCAAACAATTCGTTTCAATTCGTTCTTTAGATGCTGCGTAAAAAATATGAAATATATTTCTATCGAGTTAGAAACGAGAATTTACATCCTTTTTTTCATCTCGGCGGGGGGGAAGGGGGGAGAAGATACAAGATCGCAAAAATTGGATTTCTACGAAGAATAACGACGATCGAAGACGCGATAACTCGAATGTCTATATTGCACGAGTGTTCGCACCTAAGTGCGAAAACAAATTCATTTGTGGATTTAGCGAAATGATTTGTGGTAGTAATATAGTTGTCATTCGACGAAATGAAACAATATTTCTGACGATTGTCTGATCAGTTATATTGGTGATCAGTAACTATTGCGCAAATATTGACGCAAATGGTAATCGGAATTTTTTGATCGAGTAAATTTTTATAACTGATCGTAAAAATTCAATCCATTACTACCTTTAAAGAATTTTAAGATGGATCAATCATGATGATTCATCTGCGAAATGTAGAAAGTAATACTCAGAATTGAATTGAATATTCAGAAATTAAAAAGAAGGAATCAACTAGCGAAGATGATACAAGATACGAGAGAAAAAGGAAAAAAGAAACAAAATTATGAAAGTGTGACGTTTGAAAGAGTGTCGCTCAATAACTATTAAGCAACACTTATGCACGCTAGTTTGCTAATTTAAAATGTCATTACTAATTTAAAATGTCATTATTGATCATTTAAAATGTCGTCTGCACACTTGCATAAAGCTGAAAGCGCAATGTTAAAAGGAAAAAAGAGTAAACAAACAATCGTTGAAACAACGACCTGCAGTTGTTTATCGTAAATTACCGATATCTGTTCTATGCAAATGCTCCTCCGCTGAGAATCGAGACGTAAATATGTATTTCCGTCTGGCGCGCACAAAAGCCAGTTCGAGAAAACGAGATTGCCGCGATCTCGTTTTTCTCAGCCTTCCGCGATAAAAAGAGACGGGACGCTCGAAGACGCCAGCAAGGTCATTAACGCAGAAACTCGATTTCGTTTCGGATTTGTTTGTTATCCGATACGTATGTTCTACTTGCAGGTGTGCCCTTCGTTTCCTAATCTAAACGACGACGACGATCACTTTGTACTGGATATGGACTCGTTGGTCACGCTGAAAACTAACGCTCTGACCACGCGCAGTTACGAACCATCTCGAAAGAAATGTTACTTTGGTAATTTCTGTGGAAAAAAGTTTATCGATGTTCCATCGATTTCTATCAAATTTCTCATATTACCTCATATTCAATAGGTGATGAAACCAACGAGATCGATGGTACCGGCTGGTCAGACAAACCGATTAGAAACTGGTGTCAAGAAGAAACAATAAACTGGTTGATGTCCGCGGCTTCTTACATCGGGCAACCATACAGTTTGATTCAACATAGCCTTGCGGTGCCAGGAAATGAGTTGGTCACCTTTACCAAAAATGACTTTATCAATCACGACCCCATGTACGGAGAACGACTCTATGATCTACTTCATTCTCAGCATATCTCGAATATACGTATGTAATTTACGTGAATATTCATAAAAAGAAAATTATAAATGATGTAGTTAATCGCTCATAAAAGTAAATATATAATAATAAATTTATATAATTGTAGTTCCATCGTTTGATACCATCCATCCCCATTCCGAAGACGAATATGCACGAATCAATTCCAACAATACATCAGGTAATGTGAATTTTTTTTTTTTTTATAGAGGAAATAATTTGTTTCTCTCATAACGAGATACATAAACATTTTACTGTTATAGACACAGAGTCAGATAATAATAGTATTGATGTTTCTACTACCAAACGACCACCAGGCAGACCGAGAATGTTAAAACCAAAAAAGAATTGTAAGTATTGTATTTTGAATTTAAATATTTGTTAATTGGACGATACTCGTGTAAAGATATATATACATATGTGTGTGTGTGTGTGTGTAGCTACTGGTCAGGGAAAGCTTTGGGAGTTCATCAGGGATCTTTTACGTAATCGAGAAACATGTCCGAGTTTAATTTGTTGGGAAGATTACTCTCAGGCGAAATTTCGATTCGTAAAGAGCGACGAAGTTGCGAAACGGTGGGGCTCAAGGAAAGGAAACACGAAAATGACATATGAAAAACTGAGCCGAGCAATGAGGTAATTTTCCACTCGCTTTTTTTTCCGATTAAATTCATTTTGGCGATCGTGTGATGTCTTTCATATAAACAATTTTTTTCAGGTACTATTATAAAAGTAAAATCTTTCAACCTGTACTCGGTCGAAGATTAGTTTATCAGTTTGGACCAAATGCAAAAGGTTGGCAAACTGACAATCCAAACTTTCGGTATTGAAGGCTTAGGATTTCATTTGCTGTAAAAACTGTACAAAAAAGTAAAAGTAACGTTTGTGATCTACTGTAAATTTTGCTTATAGCATATATCTTAAAGTTTTTTTTAAAAAAGATAACGCTTTTGTAATTAAAAACTTGTAAATGTACATTGAAAAGGAAACTGTTTGATATTGAAAAGGAAATTAGAAATATTTTGTTAATTGAATCGAAATGTCGATAATTTTAAAAGACTAAGAAAAAAAAAGATGTAGTATTATAGATGATACATACTGACTAGATTTAAATAATATAGAGAAAAACAGTATGAATGGAAATAAAAATGTTGAGATTTTTCACATTTATATATATATCATACAATGACTTTCACATTTTTATATATATATATATATGTATGTATGATTGACTCTATAAAAATACGTGATAGCAACATGTGAATGTGAAATAATTTAAACTTGTAAGATTTTTTTCAATTTATTTGATTTTAAGCATAGCATAATAGATTATTTACTTATGTAAAAGTATACATATTACAATCAAGAAAGGCAATAATTCTCCTGACTTACGATCAAATAAATTTACTATTACTTATTTTTTTATATCACAGAGTTGTATTACATACCTTAACCTGGAAGCATAAGTACTTTTTAATTGACCCTGACTTATAAACAACGTGCAGGGCAATTTTAAAAGAGGGAACTAAATTCGTAAGCAATATGGTGCCATTTTGGATTTTTTCCCTAGAATAGACTTAAATGAAATCGAGAGTAATCACATTATTTTCTTTATAAGCTACATAAGATAGGATGTAGAATTGGTATGAATTCATTTTCATCTCATCAACGGTTAGTTATTAAATGTGAATACTTATTCTACAATAGTACATGCAAGAAAGCTGGCAAAAATACTTGTATTTTTAAATAAATTCTGGACGATTTCATTATCAATTATTGAAATTCATAGTATAACGACGGTAGAAGATATGCCAGTAAAAACATGCATATTTCCTTTTTAATTCATTTTGTCGGAGTTATTTATAGGACTGCTGGATTATATTCAACTTGAGCGAATTCGAAATCGTTGTTTATGTAATGAAAGCGTAACAAGAATCTCGGGTGCACTAATTAAACTTGATTTTTTTTTTAAATACATGCATCCAAAGGAATATCATATTTTAACGTTAAACATATTTTAAATTTAAAACTATCATTTGACTCAATGAAATATTTGTGCAACCAGGTATATACTTAAATATTTCTTTTATCACTATCGTGAAAACCTTTTTCATATTTCGACGGAATTGTAAAATAAAACATTACCATATCACTTTTATCTCGGAACTACTTAATCTTTCAAAATATTAACTTTATGGTAAATTACAAATGTAAGTTGTGAAAAAGGCACAAATCGTAAACAATGTCTACTATAAAGTTCGCATTAATTACGACGATGTCCTATAGAAAGAATGTGTACTGTGCTTATGTAAGATAATTTATAAAAACGATCAACATAATCTTTGGTTATATAAAAAAAATTTTAATAAAATAAAAAAATTCTATAAAAATTGTTTATATCTACCCTCATCATTGCAGAAATACGAAGCTTTTCGTATCTATACCGAGTTATGTAAATTTCTACGGTCTTTAAAAGGGTTTAAAATGTAAATCGCAATATCGTAAAAAATACGGGTATCGAACGATTTTTTTCTACGTTTTTTTCGTACCTCGCATAATATTTAATTTTTAATGATAGTCATCAACAGTTTTATAGTCAGAAAGCTGTTATGGACCCTATATTTTTATCTTTTTTTATCATTTAATTTTTATCTTTTTTCCCTTTTTTGGCACTTACGTCTACTAAATAGTCCTCAAAGCGATTACTCTAAATAATAAACTTGGCTCGTATTCTTAATATGAATTGTAATCATGAGTCCTCGAATGTCTCGAACGTGTCTACGACAGACTAATTTACCACGTAATATTTCCCCTATAAAAAATTCTTGCATTTACTTTTCTCCATTCAACAATCAGTAACTTTTATATTTAAATTTTTATTCAACTTACCTTCGGTAATGCTAATAGGTTCACTCAACGAGAATACTGTTTGTTTCCAATGTGTTGGAGGCGAGTAAGGTCCCGTGCTAAAATAAATTGGATTGTCCAAGTCAAAGAAGACATCAAAATAGCCAACAATTGCGGTCAGTGATCCAGTCTTCTTTACTTTAAGTTCGAAAGGTGACGAGAAGTTTACGCAATCTTTCGTTACTTTGTATAAATCGAATGCTTGAATTTCAACAGTGCTCGTTATTAATTCGTCGGCGTTGCAAATTTCTATGCTTGGCTCACGTACAACCTCCGCTTTCATACAACTCATTTTAAAACCATACACATTTGACCAATAATCAATAAGTTCAACATATCTTCCTACAAAAATTAACAAGTCAGTCAAATAAGTCAAAATAAGAATGTTCGAGAATACTATAATTCCGTTATTTAAAAAATACATACTAGTATCTCCGCTTCCCACAATACTCAGTGTACATCTATTAGGAAGAAGTATTCCACCAGGAATTAAATAATTATCCCTTGCGTAAATTACTGTGTCTAACATACCCTCGAACAGGAGAAAATATCCCATCCATTCAGACACGATCGCATCAACTTTATTTTCGTCAAGGTTAATATCCTCGAGCCGACCTTTTTTTAAAGTGATAATATCACTTAAATTGTTTTCCCTAGAATGCATTAAAAAGAAATATTCCTGAAGGAAAATCCAAATATTAAAAGAAATATATATACAAGTAGATAATCTGTCTACCTTATTATATCAATCGCATGATATATTATATCAGACTGATCTACACTGATTACTTTGCGACTTCCGGTTTTCGCTGCAAACATAGACAGAATGCCAGTTCCACAACCAACATCTAGTACCACACAATTACTAAATTTATTAGCATTTGTTAATAATGCATCTCTATAACTTTCAGTCCGTACTTTGTCCTGCAAAAAGATTATTCCTGTTATTAAAATATCGTATTCATTATTAAAGAATCCATATGCTTACTGTTAACATTTCGTGATGTATAGCAAAATGATTGTATGTATTAAAGTAACCCTTATCAATGTTACAGTTAGAATTGCTAAAAGATGTAAGGGTATTGTTTTCATCTAAATCACTATCCAAAACCAATTTTTGTGCTTTTTCTGACATTTCATCTATTTGCTGAAATTGAATACGCTTTACTAACTGTTTTATTCAATATACATAGATATTAAATTCTGCGAATGAATACCTGTTTTGCTAAGAAACATGCTGATTCACGTTGTTCTAATTGTGCTTTAAGTATTTGTATAGTTCTTTGTAATTCAGCAAAATGTGTCTCAGACATTGTGACTCGACCATTTTCCCAATTTACGGTATATGCAACAGGTTTTGTTATCTTTTCTTCTATCTCTTCAATATCTTTATAGGCAACAATAATAAAGGAAAATCAATTAATTTAAGAAAACGTTAATTTATAATTAACTGATTTGTACTTATACTTACCAAACATTAGCCAAGGATCATCTTCTATAACAGGTCTTAAATATTCTTCGTTTTCCCATGTTTTTATGCTTAATGCATTTAATTGATCAGGCAAGATATTTTTGTGTCTAATAAAATTAATTAATTTAATGTAGGTATAAGTATCCAAACAATTTTTGACTATAAACTCTTTCAAATCAAATTTATGTAATGCTGTAAGGTGCTCCAATGCCATAGAAAAGTTACTGGTGATTTCATTACAAAAAAGACACGGTATAGATTCAAAATCTTCTGTTTCTTCATCCCAATCATCTCCGCTATCATTGTCGCTTGTTTCATCTGTTTCACTTTCATAATTGTCTTTCGAAGGAATGGCTGAAACATCAAAAGAAATCAATCTTACATTGAACATTATTAAGAACATCGAAATTTAATAACAATAGTAAAATGTATTCGTTTGACTTATTAGAAAATTACTGAGTAAATTTCAAAATATCTATACGACTATTTATGTTACGATTAAATTAAATAAATGCTATGTGAATTTTCAAAATAATTAAAATGTAATATGTGGAACTGTAAACGTTATCAGCCGCTCTTAATTTTACATTATATCAAAAAAATAATATTATAAATATAAAAAGAAATTACCTGTACCTTGATCTGCCATTTTGCACTTAGTTATAGAGGATAATATATCAGTTATTCTTGTAAAAACGAAAATATTTCAAATTTTTGAGGTTATAAGTACAACTCATCCGTACACGTGCGGTACTAGATAAAACCACTGGCTTAATGTCAAATCCATATTCTCTATGTCATACCGCGTTTCTTAGCCAATAAAAACTTTTCAGCGTGGGTGCTCTTTTTTAAACTGTAATTTAATGTTTATTGATTCGACTCAACA
>NW_025109295.1:0-4325 GCF_011392965.1 Frieseomelitta varia
AAAAAAAAAAAAAAAAAAAAAAAAAAAAAAAAAGAAATTGAAAGGTCAAAGAAAAGAGATCTAAACGTGAAAATAAGAAAAGATAAAAAAAAAAAGAAAGAAAGAAAGAAAGCGACCGAACTCGTATTTACAAAACGAGTGTGACAAGAATCGGAAAATTAATCGACAGAAAAAAAAAAATAAAAAAAAAAAATAGAGTAACAAAGGTGACGAACAGCGTGATAAGAGTAAGATCGCCAAGTTGCCGAAAATTACGGTTCGTAAAATTGGGAAGAAGAGTGTGTATCGATTAAACGGGACTACAAAGGAGCGGATGGTGCTTACCAAAGACGGGCAGGAGCCTGGGTCAAGTTGTTTGGATGGATACATCTTCTCTCTCTCTCTCTCTCTCCCTCTTTTTTTCTACATCTTTCTCTGTACGAGTTCTCTCCACTCTTGATACGTACTTTTTTTTTTTTTTTTTTTTAAACATATACGCATAACATAATCCATGTACACTTCGCGTATCGTGTTTGCTATACATAGAGATATTTCTGTACGCGGGAATAGTCGCGGTCAGTCATCGATTGTAACATTATCGATTGTAAGGGGGTTAGCAAACAGGAGATCTGCGTGAACGACACACGCGATATTGTTTTATGATTGGAATAAAACAAAAGAAAAAAAAAAAAAATAAAATAAAGTAAAAAAAAAAAAAAAAAAGGAGGAAGATTCACGGTTCACCGCGATGTTTTTCCATTGATTGTTTCATGTTGTGCGGATGCTACACTCCTTGATCGGTTCGAGAACAGATCCAGGTCAAATCGACGAACGAGAAAGGAATTTGAGAGACTTCTTTGATAATGGGACAGCGTTGCTTCGAAATGAATTGCGCCAAACGCTGCTCGACCATCGTCCAAAAGTAAAATTCATTCAGTAAATTGAAGAGGATTGGATAGCGCGGACGAGCAGCGCTAATTTAACAATATCCTTCTGAGTTGCATTTTAGAAATTGTTGGCCATTGATCAATCATCAAAAGATATTGCTTCCGTTTTTAGTGAAACTACAGAAGTGCAACGCGGTTAATATCAATAGTAAATTGACACAAAATTCAAGTTCTACCATTAATAATAATTTAAATTTCACTTTTTTACTTTTTGTCTCTTTGAAATACTATCCATTTTCTTTATTGTCAGCATACATCACTGTAATCTTTAACAGCAGTCTCTCCTGCTATTTTTAACTTTTGTCCTTCGGTAACACTCGCACATTCCACGTTCACAATTAACAGCATACAATACTCGAAACTATATGCTTTACCGTTAAGAGTCATAAATATTCAAGTATACCGAGGATTAAAACATTTCAACACAGGCAATCGCGAATCATTTATGTTCCACATTCGAATCGAACCGATTAGAATGTCTATTTTTTTTTCAATGAAAATTTCATTGTCGCTGATCCCAAAATTCGAAGTCTCTCTCTTTCTCTCTCTCTCTCTCTCTGATGAACGATTTGGCACCGAGGTAGCAACAATAAAAGTACAACATGCCAGAAATGTGGTCGCGCTGAGGTGCTACAAAATTAGTCTCTTCCAGGGAAGCTGGATCGATGGAAAAATGTATAAATAACGGCAGAACTCGCGCGGAACAGCGCGTATTTACAGCAAACCATACCTGTGTGTGTCACGTTTGCTTCTCTTCCGAGAATAAACGATTGTTATCATTCAAGAATAATAATAATAATGACAATTGTCAGTAATAATGTTACCAATAATAATTATAGTACGACAGCATTTTTGAAATATTGTTATATATATATATATATGAAACATTTCATCACCATCATCATTATTATTAATATAACTAATAGCAATTAACATTATTATTCTAGAATAATTTCAAAATCATTTCTCCCCGTGTGTTCAATCTCCGTCGGAATTTTTCATAACGTATTATTCCATTTTGTTGTTTTTTCTTCTTTTTTTTTTTTTTTTGTATTAAACACGCCTAGCTTTATTTAACAAGGTGAGATACAGGGTGGCTAATGTCTTGTTAAGCACACAAGCTCTGCGACATTGTTTATAAGAGACCAATATACAGGTTGAAGACTAACATTACCTACAAAATCCTGGTGTGTGTGTGTATGTATGTGTGTATGTCTGTGTATATTCTTTTTTTGAATCTTCATATACTTTGCTGAATCTACCTTCTCGCCTCGACGATGAGAAAGAAAAAGAAAAAGACCGCTTTTAGTCTCATCGTGGTAATTTTTTTTTGTTTTTTTTTCTTTTTTTCTTTTTTCTCTTGTTCACGCTGTGTGTTTCACTTTCACTCTTCCTCTCGCACACGCTCTCTCGCTTGCAGAAGCGCGGAGATTTTTGTCGGATTTTTTTTTCACGGAAATCGCCGCCAAACGTGAGAAATTATTATTGTCTCCAAGAGAGAACCAAATGTTTATATGTATATGTGTATATATATATATATATATATATATATGTATATATACACACATATATATATATATATATATATATATATATTATGTGGCGAGACTTACATATAGGTGTACAGAATGTGAAACGCAATTATGAAGTAGCATTTACTATTCTACCAGCTGCGCGATCGTGTTCACGAATCACTCGATTCGATCGATCGATCATCGATCTTGTACCTTTAGAAAATGCTATTATCCTGGCTTTTACATATATATATATATATATTTTTTAAATGTTCCTTGCCACGTGATCGATATAACAATTGAACTTTGACCTTTACGAATAAAGTTTCACTAAAAAATAATTTTTCCAATCTTTTTTTCATTTAACATTGAACAACAGTAAAACACAGAACCATGCTTTTTTTTTGTTTTGAAATTTTGTATTTTGTTTGGTTCTATGGATTTCTAAAACAAACAAAACAAAAAAAAAAAAAAAAAAGAAAAAATTGTACCGAGGTAATAATATTTCACCCGCTTTAACAAAACGTTAGAATTTAAAGAATTCAAATTAATATTCTTGAATATTAACGGTGACTGGTCGCGTTTCATCGAAATTCTCGAAAATTGTAGCACGGAACGAAAGAGATGAATCCTCGGACCGAAACGATTCGTGATTACGATGTCGCGGCGAAAAATCGATGCACGAGCGATCCTACCGCGCTCGACGTTCGTAAATCTACACCTGGCTCGATCTACCGCAATGTATGCCTTCTCTCTTACTCTTTATCCCGCTACAAACTAGAAATTGAGCACACAAACACTGATCTGGGAATCTGGAACACTGATCGTTACTAAAAATCGACATCCGCTCGCCGCGTGTCTTTCCCTCCTCGACTTTACTTCCCCGCTCAGCCGAAGGGACAATCTCATACTGAATCGAAATATCGTTCTTACATTCTTATCTGGAAGAAAAGACACGATCTGGAGGAAAATACTCGACCGATTCACGGCGAGCACGATCTTTCTCTCATCGATAAAACACGATCTGTTTCATCGATTCTTTTTTTTTCATCCTTGTGTTTCCGTATAAAGTGTGTGTCTGTGTGTGTATGTGTGTGTATGTATGTACGCGTGTAGAACGTGTGAGTGTAAACAAATCGTGTAATACGTATACGTATATCTAGATTGTTAATTAACGCTAATTTAATCTGAACTCGCTCTGGGGGGGGATCGTTATTACTTTCTTCTCTGTCTCTCGTGCATTGATATGTATATATATATAATATACACATATATTTATAATATATATTATAAACATACACACACACACACATATATATATAATAAATATATATATGCATTAATATCTATACATATGCAAATCGAGCTTGAATTTTTTTTTCTCTCGTGAATATGATTACGCTTCTGCCTTTATTCGTATATGATTACCGTTATCGTTATCGTTACAATGAAACGATCACTATTATTGTAAAACGATTGATTACCTTGTGTATAATTGGGTTTTCTCTTCTCTCTCTCTCTCTCTCTCTCTCTCTTCGTCACCTAACGATTACAATAATATGTATGTCTATGGCTCATCAATCGACAATTAAAGTCCGATGAAGCGCGCCTAACCTCGCGTCGAGGTACGGATAAGCTCTCTTGTGATTAGTTCCTTTTCCTCTATCCTCTTTCGTATTTCCCGCGGTCGGCGATATTCTATTTCCGGCGCTGATTTCAAAGCACGATTACATGATTAAAAGACACGCTATTTACGCTTCGCTCTTTCCCATATCGGCTCCTGTCGTTTCAACCTTATCTCTCACCACGCTCCACTCGCACACATTCTCTCCCGTGATAAAGACAAAGAATATAATCGAAAAAAAAGAGAAACTAAAAAGAAAAA
>NW_025109296.1:0-4326 GCF_011392965.1 Frieseomelitta varia
CTAGTGGAATCAAGCCATCATCAAGCCTGCTACAATATCTGAAACACACCAAGATCTACAACAACATATAAAAAATCCCTCTTTCTGTTGTCGCTAATAACCCATGAAGTTGATGCGACCTAAAATAATTGATTAAAAAAAAAAAAAATTAATATTATAGGTTTTATTAAATTGATCTGACGGTATGCGGTAAATATATATATATATAATTATATGAGGCTATTTGTGGTTACTGACATTGTTTGGAAGGTAGAATATAATATGGAGAATTGTTCGTAATTAGTGGTACAATCGAGTATAAAGTGATTTTAGGAGAAAAAATAAGTCAAAGAAAAGAATAGAATTTTTTTTTGTTCGGTGCTGTGTTTCTGAGAAAATCAACTCTAAAGTTTTATCTAACATTTTTATTTATGGAATCATATTAAATCTATTGTATATCAAAATGAAGTTACAAGTTGATCAATTAAAAGAAAAGATTGTTTCTACATTTAACACAATAAAAAAGCAAAATACATAGCGTAATATTGCACAGTGTAATAAAAAAGGACACAATTGTGTATTGAGTATGACAGGTTTTCAAGGTAACAATATTTCAACGCATTTTCTTGACATTAGAGTTTATAAATACAAATATTGAGAGCAGTATTAGTTTATCACGAGATAAGGTGATAAACTAGATAGTGCTAGATAAAACTTCGATTTTTTAGATTTGATGATCTTGTAAACAATGCGTCAAACAAAAAAATTTTTATTCTTTTTTTGTCGACTTATTTTTCCTCGTAGAATCATTTTATATTCGATTGTACCACTAACTCCGAACTAATCTGTGTACCAACTGTAAATATGATTGAAATTTTTGCGAGTATCTCAGAAATTATACCCAAGCGGCGGTTATATGTGTACAAAAAATAAAATAATGGCAATCTTGAAAATACTATTTAAGATTACAGAAATTGGCATTCAGGATTTGTTAAAATAAAAAAAATCTGACCTACGATGAAATGTTATATCAATGAAAAATGAAGTTCATCCTTTTTTTTTATAATCTGAAAGCAATATAGAAAAATTCAAAGCGATATAGAAAAATTGGACTTAAAATTATTGAAATATCATAAAAAGTGCTTTGTTTCGAAGAATAAATATTGCACAACATAAATGATTAATATTTTTTTCTCAGACATCAGCTACATATATAGATTATTTTTAAGAATTCATAGAGATATTTGATAATGGTTTTGACGTAAGATTTTCGAAAAAACACAATGAAATATATAACAAAGGTATATCAAAATATATAACAAATGAAATTAGAAATTTATTAATTTGTATTTTGTTATAAGAGTATAAAATATTTTTAAAATTTTAATTACACGTTTTATTTTGAATTACTGTAGCATTGCAAACTGCACTACACAAATATTTATTACAATTATATAGATTTTTGCTTCTTTTTCATTGTTTTATAAATTCGTATTATATTACATTGTTTTAATATCCAAAACAACCAAATATTTTTGTGATGTACCGAATTTTTTATGTCTTATTCAGATTAATGTTTTCATAATTTTCGTTACTATATAAAAATATAGACAAAGTTATTTGGTTTAAAAAGATAAATATTTTTATTTATGACCTTTTTGCGTTCATTTTTCGAGTTTTCAAGATTATTGACATTTTTCTTATATGCTTTTTTATTCTGTAGAAGAAAAAGTTAAATTATGTTTAAAAATTATTAATTTAAAAAATATTTTAGCTCTCATTTTGTAGAGTTATCATATGAATATAAAGAAGCACACAGAACAACGTTTCTGTATGTTTCTTTATATTCACATTTTTATTATAATTGTATTCAATTAAAAATATGTAGCATGTTAACATTTAACTGATTCAAGTATTATTCACGGTATGATAAAAAAGTGATATAGATAAATTCTAATCAATCATATGTTATATTAAGATAAAATAATTTTTTTTACAAGTCCTTTAAACGATTGTTTCTTTTCATACAGTTCATGTGAAATAAAAATTATATATACTGAAATATAAATTAATTTAGTTCTAAATATAGATTACATAATAAAATTATTATATAATAGAATAAAATACGTATATGAAAATATGTATTAAATTATATTCCCTTTTATTGAAGATACTAATTTTACGTACTAATTTTACTTTATTTTACGTACTAATTTCAATTTTTATAAAATAAGTACGTAAAATCGATACTTTCACCATATTTTATCTTGGATATTAAGATAATAAATGACATGCTTGTAAACTATGTCAATATTTCTTTTTTTGCGGATCTCTATTGCAAATTTTTCGTTCTTATTTATTTATTTTGGTTCCTATTTATTTACGATAAAAATTAAATAAATTTAACTAGCGTACTGAAATTGAACCACATATATATTTGTAATTATGAACATCAGTTTTCATCATTGAATTCATCACTGAATAAATAAATATTATTTGTTCGGTGTAACGTTGTTTTAAGGCCAGTCGTCAGTTAAATAGAAAATGTAAACATATAGCATATTAAAGTACATATATTGGATATTCTATTGTAATAGACTTTCATAGACACAATGTATTTGAATTATATTGTTTAAAATTTAAATCTTGTAAATGCACTACAAAAAAAAGGCTTTCTGAAGTTTATTATTTAAATTCAAAATATTCGTAATCAGATATAAGCCGGTTTTTATTGATGAATGAAAAATGTAAGATCATTTTTCTCCTTCTGAAGCTGTTTTCAAGAAAATAAATTGTAAACGTATGAAATAATAAATTATAAACATAATGAAAAATTGGTTTAGTGCACATAAATCACATAATGGTGTACATAAATTTCATAAATTTAATTTAGTGGGATATATAAAGTTCTTATAAAAAAATTTATTTGACGTCTTTAATTTATTTTCATATGTAGATCAATTTATTTTTAGATTATTCATTTTTCAATAGTCCAGAATTAATCAAATTCAAATAATTAATACATTTCCAAACTCGATTTTTTCGAAAACGAGTGAGGAAAATTGTTCTTTCTTTTTTCATTTATTCTTATAATGTATTATAAAATCATTCGCAACGATTGTATTTCCAAATACAGGATTCCATAATATTGTATAAATATTAATAATAAATATTAACAAAATTTATAATCAATAAGTTACGTTAAAAATTGAATTACTAAAATTAAAAATTTGCGTATAAAATTTAAAGATCTGTAGCGGCTAACAGATGTCGAAGAAAAGACGTTTTCTCAGACAGAAAAGTTAGAAGAATTTACGACTCACGTGGCGCCGACGCTATTGAATTGAAGAAGCTAAAGTCAGTTTTGTAGTGCGTTAGACCGAATGTCCGCACTTATAGTTTTAGAAATACAGCCTCAATAGCATTCCTGCTGTAACGACGAGTCACCATGAGTCACATATTGACTATAACAACGACTCATCCACCAACAAAACAACGATAACAATATCCAACCTTTGCCAAAAACTCCGATAACATAAGTATAAAAGGGCCATCCCCAAACTTCTCAAGTTAGTTCGATTCCGCCAACCAAACGTAAGTGTTTAATTTATTGTACTATTTTATAAATAAAAGTTACGCTGGAATACTACGGTATTCCGGGTCATATAAAAAAAGTGTTCTATTCAAATCCTGCGTAACACCTGCGAAGCGTCGTAAACTCTTGGATTCCTAAGGGCCACCCAGATCAACATCTGGAAAGCACTTGGAGAAAGTGAGTGAGGCCCAGAGGAAACCTTGCTACACCGCCACAATTCGGGGAAAATGGGTCCTGGCGAAATTGCAGCCCCACTCTCGAGAAAATGCGTCTCGAACGCAAGGAGTAAGCGCAATTTCGTGACAACCTAATTGGTCAAAACCCAAAAACGGTTTAGCCAATTAGGGGACCGAATTTTTCTCGGAGCGAAAAAGTTCCGAAGTCGGGAGAATAAAGAGAACAAGTCGAGAGAACAAGTCGAGAAGTCAGAACAAAGAACGCAAGAGAAATTCGGGGCCGTCATTGAGTACGTATAAACTCTGCGATACACCGCGAACGAAGTTCAGCGTTGTTGTAAGAATAAATAAAAGTGTTAACTAACAATACGAGTCCAAATCATTAAATCCTGCACTATACCCGCGACGAACATCCCCAAAGATCTTAAAATAAATATGTAAATTCCATTATTAGAATTTGTTTTAAAAATATTATTTTCATAAAATCTTAATCTTATCCAAAAATTGTTTAAATACTTACAACTTGCACTAACTCCAGATCATATTCTGCTTTTGTCGAATGGAGGAACAGATTTA
>NW_025109297.1:0-4337 GCF_011392965.1 Frieseomelitta varia
TTATGATTATTATGAAAATTGAATATACCATCCCTGGTAAAATTAGCTTACTAGAGTTTGCTCTGTTTATAAAATTCATTACATCTTATAAACGAAGACAGATAAAACATATATTTATATGATTTTTTTTTTTCATTATTTTTATGCGTATAATTAGCTTTCGAAGTGGGATCCACAAGTTACGAAACACCCTGTACATCGGGTGTACACGCACGCGAGTATCCTTTATGCGCATTTTTCTTTTTCTTTTTTTTCTCGGCGCGTATTTATGCAAAAACGCCGATCCACCCTGTATATAAACGGGGCGCAAAGTCTCTGAATTTTATACAAAATTACCGATACTCCACTCTGGTTTGACACTTCTCGCGAAGTATGGCCTTTTTATGCTTTACGCCAGCTTACCAGCTGACTCGGTTTGTAAAACGGGGAATATATGATATGCCACTTTTCTTTATAAAATATCATATCAAATTCATCCCCGATTGATGAAGATGAAAAACATGTCTCGATGATCCTTTCGTTATAGCGATCGATTCAAATTGCACACAGAACATTGTGTCAAATGTTAAAAAGTTGAATACGTAGTTTTTTTTTACCGAGAACTTTCGTCGTATTTTTAACACAATAGATTCAATTTTTACGTAACTGGAGTAAAGATCGAGTAATGATCCAAGTGAAAATAATACAATAAAAGTATAAATTATGAAACAATAAAATTTGAATTTATTTTTAATAATTTTCGATAAATTAATTAAACAAATAAAATAAGAAAATAGAATTATTATTATAATTAAATATATATAATAATGACCACGGCTTAGATAAACAACGTATTTATTGATACGAAAAATTGTAAAAAGAAATAAAATAAATAAATTGATTAAACGGATTGAAAGAAATTTTAAATAATAATGAATTTATTACAAAGATTAACATTGAAAATGAATTTGTTATAATTATTAAATGAAAAATAAAGATTTTCGTCTATGTCAAAAATTAGTTTCAGTTGAAATAATAATTTTGGATGTTGTAGCTAATTAAAAAGATTTTCGTCGAATTTACATCGTTACACAGTTTAAATGAAGCATTAATCTCTGACCGAACGCGATGTTCTACGACCTCTCAACTCGCGAACAATAGATCGTGCAGTATCTTCTCGCATAGAGTGGCTCCATTTATTTACACCGCGGGTACCAACAGCTGCTGGGGACGTTAACTCCATCTTGTTTCCTTCGGAGTATTTCTCCCCTCTCTTATTTTCACTCGCTCGCGAAAGGCGATCAGTGGGTCGATATAAAAAAAAAAATGAGTGGGGAGGTGGGAGGGGGATGTTTCATCGTCTCGATATTGGATTCCCCTGCCTCTGTTTGATTCCCGACGCGGAATTCAAGGGTGAAAATCAATTTCAACTTCAAAAACAGCCTTCTCTCTTTGTCCGAAATCTCCTTACATTCTCACGGGCATGTACAGGGTGTCCGATTTTAATCTGGTGAACGGAATTATATCTTCTAAAGCTCGGTATTCATTGTTCGAGGGAGAAGGGCAAATCTTGTTACGCCTCGAGGGGAGAGGGAGAGTAATTTGGCGTAGACTACAAGTTGGTGACGGTTTAAGGAATTTCAATTCCTTTTGCAAATATTTTATATTTAATATTTATAATATTCAAATTTAATAATTTAATAATATAATAGTAGTATAATAATAATTTAATAATATAATAATAATATAATAATAATTTGATAATATAATAGTAATATAATAATAATTTGATAATATAATAGTAATATAATAATAATTTAATAATATAATAATAATACAATAACAATTTAATAAATTTAATAATACTAATATGATAATAATTTAATAATATAATAATAAATATAATAATTTAATTATATAATAATAAATATAATAATTTAATGATATAATAATAATATAATAATTTAATAATATAATAATAATATAATAATTTAATAATATAATAATAATATAATAATAAATATAATAATTTTGCATTTAATTTTACACTATTCAAATATTTTGTATTTAACCTACCCGTTTGGGAGATATTCTAGAAAATCTACGCACGTTCAAGAATAGTACTCCTTGTTCCAGTTGCAATTAATAATTTGCCCAGGTCTGAAGAAAGAAAAACGAGCCGAAAAAGAAAAAACGTCGAAAGAGGAAGAGAAGAGAACGAAGTTTTATAAGCGAGGTGATTAAATCGTAGATCTAATCTAGATGGCGCGCTCGTTGCTCGGTGCAGAATTAAGATAACGACGCAATGGACGAGGCTGCTTCCAATCTAAATTGGAAATGATCGGGGGGGGGGGGGGAAGGAGGCGGCGGTGAAATTGCAAATTGCAGTGAGAGAAAAAAGTATGTATACCGGAAGAGGGGTTAACGAGAAAAGAGAGTACGCGGCGAGAGTTAACAAAAAAGTAATGCAAGCCACGGGAAGAGCTTCGATGGAGTTGGGGAGGGAGGAGGAGGAGGAACTGTAGGAAATGAAAAGAAAACACGCGGTTCGCGACGTGACACGATGATAAACGATGATGATGATCATGGCGCCGGAGATGCAATGGAAATCGCGGACGAATATAATGCAAACACTCTCTCCTGTTTTCTTCCACGAGCTGAAACTGAGCAAAACCGACGAAACGAGCCAAGCGATGAGAACTCGAACAGAAACAGAAATTCCTGTTAATGCTGGTATATTGCAGAGCTCCTCCCGCGGCTAAAACGAACTTTCCTAGCCCCGTGCCATTTTTCCCTTGTTCGCGGTTCATGCGCTGCCGGCTAAATTGGAAAATGAAGGCGCTGGAAAAGTGCAGTTTCATTAGGTTTTACGCTACGATCTACGGAGATAACGTGTTAAATTAATACTTTTGCGCTGGAATGGCGTGCCACGCGCGTCGAGAATATTTGATCCAAAGTTGCAATAGTTTTCTGAGTTTTAAATATAAATTGAAATGTAAAGGCAAAACAAATAATAGATTTATTACTTCTTAGTAATTCCTGTCCAGTGACATATCGATGAATTCAAAATAGAAGACGAATTATTGTGTAAGACGGTTTGGTCGCTCGTTATGGTCCGCGAGCCAGTTACTAGCGCAAAGAGGTTAAATTAAATATTAAATACGAAATTAAGTATTAAATTAAATATTAATTACTAAATTAAATATTAAACTATTAATATTTAATAGGGATATTAAATTAAATATTAAATACTAAATTAAGTATTAAATTAAATACTAAATACTAAATTAAATTTTAAATTATTAATATTTAATAGGGGTTGAATATTAAATTAAATACTAAATACTAAATTAAATATTAAATTATTAATATTTAATAGGGATTGAATATTAAATTAAATACTAAATACTAAATTAAATATTAAATTATTAATATTTAATAGGAATTGAACATTAAATTAAATTAAATATTAAATACTAAATTAAGTATTAAATTAAATACTAAATACTAAATTAAATATTAAATTATTAATATTTAACAGGAATTGAATATTAAATTAAATTAAATATTAAATATTAAATTTGAACCATGAGCAGAGAATTAAGCATTATTCTTGCCCCTGAAAGTCGACTTAATAACTGCTAAATTATTAGATATCTAATATCCGGCCTGCTACACTTTCCTTAAAGACTATAACCTTAAAGATATAAAATTTATATTTTTATTTCTCAGTTGGTCCTAGTTGGTTATAGTTCAACGAGATGATAAACTTCCAAGGCTTAAATAAAAAAACAATATTCGTTGAATTTTTCAACATCCGTGAACATCACTTTTGTGACGAAAAATAGATAGAGGTCTAAATAAATAAAAAAGATTACTTTAAGTTTCTTACAAAAGTCATCCTTTTGTCCCTTTCAATTTCGCATCATCACTAACGTGATCCGCGTTCAATTTATCATATTCACATTCGTAGTTAGGTCAGGTTAGAATAAAAAGTGAAACAAGATCCGAAAAATGATTGAGTCAGAAAGTCAGAAAGGATTCTAGTCGAGAGTCCTAGATAGTTTTGTGAAAAAAAAAAAAAAAAAAAAAAGAAACAGATACGTGTGGGAGCGTGAGGAACGAGGACGAAGAGCATGAAATGATAGGTTTGACAGATACGATGGATACGGCAGAATAATATAATGTTGCGGATGACAAATGAAACGACGCATGAAGGAGGAGGAAAGGAAACGAGAAAAAAATGAACAGAGAAGAGAGAATTACGAAATTGTCCGAGTAATTGAGAGGAGGAGGAAGAGAAGAGAGAAAGAAGAACGCAAATATGAAAAACAAATACGCGTGATAAATACAAAAAA
>NW_025109298.1:0-4344 GCF_011392965.1 Frieseomelitta varia
AAAAAAAAAAAAAAAAAAAAAAAGAAAGAAAGAAAGAGAAAAAGGGTTCCTATTGGCCGCGTACGTGTGTACAGATCCACCGCGATAGCATTGTCGATGGTATTGAGCCATCAAAATATTAAGGGTGGCGCTGGCTCGCAGGTGCATCGATTTTTTTTCTCTCCCTTTCGTCTTCCTGTTTCTCCCATTCTTTCTCTTTTTTCACTCTCTCTTTCTCTCTTCCTCCCTTTTCGCTGCCCTTCTTTCTCCCTCGTTGCTCCATTGTCGGCAACCGCGTTTCTTCACACCACAAAGAGAGAGAGAGGAAAAAAGGGGTTCGCCATCGATTGATCGCGCCTCGTTATTCTACCGATCGATTTCCAACCCCCTCTTCGCGGCTCGTTCGAGGGTTCTTCCTTTCAGGGGAGGGGGAGGGGGAAGGGCATGGCTCGACTTTTGACGCCGCGTTTGCCACCCTGCTCTCGATTTCGGCGCTGATTTGAGGTTTGTTGAACGCTGTTTCTGGGGGTTGATGCTGAAACGTTTCAAGGTGGATTTTAGCATTTTTTAGTTTCAAACTGTTGAAAGATGGATTTTGGAATTCGTACGGATGGATTATTGAATTTTTTTTTTTTTAAAGGCATAGATTTTAGAATGTTTGAAAGTTTCGAAATTTTAAATTTTCGTACTTTGAAAGGTGGAATTTTTATTTTTAGAATTTTCGAAGGCAACGTGTTTTATTTTCAGAGTCAGATTGATGTTTAATTGAGTCGCTGTGTCCAAGGGTTTCAAGATTTGACATCTTAAGATACTTGAAAGTGTAGTTTGCGACATTTTTAAATATCTGAAAGCATAGTTTTTGGTTTTATACCATCGACGTTATAATTTTAATACTCGTATTGTTCAAATCTTCATTTTTAATTGGGTAAAAATTCTCTGCTCCTACAGAATACTGGAAACTGTTCTTAAATTTTTTTGCCTGAAGGCACTTTCCGAAATGATGCAAATTACTTTGAAAATTTATTCCTTTCGTTAAAAGAAAATCTCCGAGAAAAATGGAAAATATGTTACGAAAGTGTAAAAAAAAAAAGAGGAAAGAATTCGAGAAATTGAATATCTTAGAGGTAGCGAAAGACGTTTGCACCCTTTTCTCGAGCTTCAACGAGCCATGCGCCAAGGAACGTGTTGAGTTATTGTCAGAAGAAGGGCTGGCTTTCAATCGAAGGCCGCGTGAAGAAAGCCAAAGAAGAGGACAAAGTTAGGCAAATCGATCGATAAATACAGGGTTCGATCAATGGGTCCCATCAAAACCCTTTTCTATGTCGGACGAAAAGGAAGAAAGGAACACAATTGGAACAACGAGGTCCTGACGAAACTGGTGCACTTGTCGACGATGGATCATTCCCTGATTAATTTTCATCACAATAGAATATCGGCACTATCCTCTTCATGTTCCTGCAAAATAAACATCAATTACAAAATAGTCTTTTAAAAAGACTTGAAATATTAATCTAGTTAATATATCTGTTTTAATATAATTATTTAACGTTGATTTTAACATTTATCGTTAAACATTAGAAATTTAATGAAACTATGGAAAATTTCATTTCGTAATTCGAACATCTCATAACTCGAGTTCTAAATTTCACATTGAGTTTGTACAACTTATTTGTAGCAACAAAAAATCCTGTTCGAATTTCAAATTGCAAATTAAAATTCTTTCATTTCTTGCAGTTATACAATTCTATTGACGTGTATAATCACACAATTACAAACATTTCCTCCAATTTATCGCTCTCGACTAAAAATTCAAAGTAATATAAACAGAAAAATTCCAGAAACTTTTGGAACTTCAATTTTCCAATGAAATTGTTGCTTACTGTGCCAGGTACACAATTACCACTATATTTAGGTTATTACAGATGAAATTGCTTTCTTGAAACAATATTGACGAATAATATTTATTCACATAACATTCGAGATTCGGCACATTTAGATCATTGTAAAATAATTCTGTAAATTATATTCGTAAAAAATGTTATAATATCGTAAAATCACAAAGTATTACATAGCATTATATATAATACTGTAATACTAATAATACCATATTTTCATCTCCAAACTTTCCTGTAAAGCATTATAATCAATATCTATTATTACTTTCTCGTATTCAGTTTAACAATTACATTCCTCTGAACTTGAGAACCAGCCAAAGTCCACAAAATTACCAAAAATTACAAATGAAATTCGAAACGCATTTCATCGAACTGAAAACATCCTACGTTAGATGTCAAATACTAAAACCCAGTTTAAACATGGAATAGAAAAAAAAAAAAAAAAAAAGAATTCCAAAGCCAATAAATCCCATCCATTACGCCCTCGAAGAACACCGTAGAGGCAATCCACCGATCCATCCCTCTGTCCAATTCATTCGACCTAACGCAAACGAACTTAAAAACGTACAACTTGATTCTAAAGTGTACACACGAAGATTTCTCGGTCACCTGGCCGAGTGACGATGACGCCACGAGAAAACACCCTGTCAGTGGGCCAATGGCCGACCGGACCGGACCCCCATGGGTTCCCATGACCTCAACTGACCCCGTGGTTGTGGTGTTCCTTGGAGAGGACTCTCGTTCGGGTTGACCTTGGCCTCGGGTCACGCATATGCTCGCAATCTAGACGACTTCCTGCACGGAAGGAGGAGACTTTTCCCAAAAACTCTAACTCGCCCCCTCCACTCCCTACTCTCTCCGCTGTATTTTTGGTCAGCCATTGAGATAATACCCTCTTTCTTTTCTTCGTGAGCCGCAGGGCAAATGCAAAGCGTTCGTTGCCACGAGTTTCCAAATTTTCTCACAGTCTTTACCAGCCGTGTCACCGTGATCCAGCGTTTTCGCAAAAAAAAAAAAAAAATTGGTCAGCTTTCCTTCTTTTGGAAGGCAGAGGACCGTTGGTGACACCACGGCGACCTCTAGGTGGATCGTTACGCGGCGGTTTTCCAAAACGACTCTTTCGAACTTCGAACTCCGGATGAATACATGCTGCCTGGCACGTGCTATTTTCTTTTTTTTTTTTTTTTTCGGTAAACGGCGGGAAAAATTTTTGTGAAGCTTAGGGGGAAATGTATACGATGGCTACGTCATTCTATTTATTGTAGTATCTAATTAATAATTAGGATCAGTCAGCAGTAAGTGATTGTATCGAAATCCTCGTAACTTTTAATTAAAAATCCGCAAAAAAGCATCTGTAATTAAAAACGTTAACGGAGGTGCTAGAAAAAATTAGATTCAGGCTACGAAAATTTAATGTTATATTCTGAAAATAAAATATAATATCCGATTGAAGCAATTAGTGAACGACATGATTAACAAATTCTGTTTATAAATTTGATGTAGACGATTTGAAAGAAAATTGACGCACTTGGTTATTTTAACGATACTATACATAAAATTCTTTGACGATAAAAATACAAAGAATTAATCACTGTCTTTTAGTTGCCATATTGAAATATTTCTAGGCGAAAGAATAGCTGCAATCTTTCCGCACATCGACATATAAATTACGCCCTAGTAAACAATATTTTAAAACTTACTATATAAAGTGACAACATTCAAGGAATTAGTTCGTAAAGATTAGAATCAAACGGTACGCACAGAATAGGACGCAAGTTGTAATTCACGGTACGTTCTCCTTTTTCTTTCTCAAACGTCGTAAATTTTTACCATCTTGGTAAATATTCGCCAATATAACTGGACGTCAGAAGACAGTTCCTTAATGGGTTACGCACCATTGGACCAAGTCGAAGACCCCTTTACTTCCACTTTTTTTTTTTTTCTTTTTCCTAAACCTTGGTGTGTCCAAATATTGTTCGTAACAGCGCACGACAAATTATCCAGTCGTCGTTGAACATCCTTTTAATTTTTTGCTCCCTTTCTCACCCTTTTCGTCCAGTCATTAAGAACGAACCGGACAAAGTCGGCCGCGATTTTTTGCGCAAGCCGAAGATTCCCGAAAATCAGGCATATCCGTGCTTCCCTTCTACGCTCCGTAATTCGCCGAGACTCTCGGAACTCTTGCTGTTGACACAGCGCAGGTTCAACATTGCAGGCGAAGAGCGGGAGGGAGGGGAAAAAAATTGAAAAGGCAGACAGAGACGAAGAAAGAACGTGGTGGTTGATATAAAAAATTGTGAGGGGAAAAAAGGAATGGCCAAGTCAAGAAAGGGTTGACTTGAGGAATGAGCAAGCGACAGTGGCGGCAATAACAGGGAAAGGGTTACAGCTGAGTTTATGGCACGAATTCTCACTTGACTCAGGTCTTTCCTCGTTTTCGTTCTTTCCTCTTTTTTTTTTTTTTTTTTTT
>NW_025109299.1:0-4345 GCF_011392965.1 Frieseomelitta varia
TAAACAACTAAAATTAATTACGGAGTTATTATTTATTTATAGTATTGTGATATAAATATAAATTATCATAATCACTATACGCACACGGCGCAGAGCCGATAACGTAGCCACCAGTCCAAGTCTAATTATTATTAATTTGTTTCTGACGACGTGTCGCAACTGACGAGGAATTAAGCCGAAAGGATGAATCATGGAAGCACGTAGGAAGCACGCGGGAGCTTTGTGGAGAACCTGGTGCCTGCCACCGATTAGCGTTAATCGCTGTTCATAATGAAGCTCGCGTACTCGCGTCGAGGATTTAGGTTAGGTTTCCTGCAAGTGCGCGCCATCTTTCATCCGCCATCTTGACGCTTTGTTTCTCATTCTATGGAACATTCTGTGGATCGAGGTAGCAATCGATTGCACGGTAAATTACCCCCGACGCCGATTACCGATCTTCTCATTTGTTTTTTTTCTCTCTCTCTCTCTCTTTAAACGTTTTCTTTCTCTTCAAGTGATTTCTTTTGCTTTCAATTTCATTTTCTTCTGGCGATTCTTCTTAGCCGGCAGCTAAGAAGAAGAGAGAGAAAAATCGAATTAACGATACTTGACAATACTTGTTTCCTCCAATACTTTATTATTTTATACTATATATATATATATTCATAAGCCACTATTGACTATCGATTGTGTTGCTTCGTCGCAATTTAATTAATTTCCTTATATTTGAATTTAATTAATTTCTTCATCCCAATCTTCATATGTACAGTAATTCATCATAATTGTTATTGTAATGAATACTCGCTTGTTCGTGAGAGGTGAAAATTTTGAAGAATATTATAATATAATATTCTTCAAAAGAATATTATAATATAATAATAAATATAATTAAATTTATGATATAATAATAAATAATAAATATTATATATATTATATTTATTATTATAGTATAATATTATATTATAATAATAAATATATATATTATATTTATTATTATAATATTATTATTATATTATTATTATAGTAATAAACATTATATTATAATAATAAATATAATTATAATATTATTATAATATTCAAAAGAATATTATAATATAATAAATATAATTAAATGACATCGATGTAAATGCGTCTAAAAGCACGTCTCTTTCACGCATTAAATAGCATATTCTCATTGTTAACTAAACAATAACTAAAAATTGAGAAAGAGAAGAAACTCCTCCACAAAATTCCCCCTTTCGACCAACTAATTATCCTCGTCGATCAATTTCGTCGATTCTCTGATTCTCTTTTTCTTTTTAGAGCTTAGAAACTACAATCAAAGCGTATCTCATCAGTCCTAAGTACAAAGTTATACGATTCACACAGCGTGAACTTGCAAAACCATAATGAATCCCTCTTTTCCATCTTTTTAACGATGAATATCGCGCTTAACGACGAACAGAGAAAACGTGTCGGATATTCGACTTTTGATCGCGATCGTTTATCTCCGGATGGGTAACGATAACGTTAAGCCGAGTTGAAACAGCTGACGAGAGACAGTGGATCGTTTGATTTCAGCGGGAGCAGACTGGCGGCAGAGAGGAAAGCTGAATGGAGTCGCCGAGACAAGGACGCTCGAAAATTCTCGCGGTGCTCTCGACATGGCTGCTGCTGGCCGCGCTGCCGGGTGCAATCGCCTCTTACAGCGTCGGCGTGGGCAGAGCAGACACCACTGGACCCGTCGCTGAAATCGTTTTTGTCAGTATTAACCTCCCTCCGACTCTTCAAATTCTTTAAATTCTTCGAATCCTTAAAATTCTTCAACTTCTTCAAATTCTTCGATTCCATAAAATTCTTAAAAATCCTTAAAATTTTTTAAAATAGTTAAAGTTCTTCAGCTTCTTCAAATACTTTAAATTTTTTAGATTCTTTAGATTCTTCAAATTCTTTAATTTTATTAACAGATTATGTAAATTCTTTAAATTTTTTGAATTCTTTAAATTTTTCAAATTCGTTGAATTCTTCAAATTCTTCGTACAGTAGAATAAATTGAGAGACAAATCGTGGTTGGAAGAATCAGGTCACAAATCAACTGAAAATTAAATAATTATGAAATACGTGAGTTTCTTGACCGAAACACACGTCTAATGATCGATAGAAAACCTAGGAAAATTTTCATCGTTTCTTCACCTGGTGTGCAATTCAAGAGCTTCCTCTCTTGAACTAGTGAAAGATCCATCCACGTAAACAGCTCGATCTAATTATCATCGTTTGCTATTTTCGAGCTTCCACACAGATAAACAATTCTCTTACTGTCCGAGTTACTTTGAAATTCTGATAACATTGATTCGCTATTTTTAATATTTATTAATATTTAATATTTATTTATTTATAATATTTACTAATATTTAATATTTATTTATTTTTAATATTTATTAACATTTAATATTTACTTATTTATAATATTTATTAATATTTAATATTTATTTATTTATAATATTTATTAACATTTAATATTTATTTATTTTTAATATTTATTTAATATTTATTAACATTTAATATTTACTTATTTAAAATATTTATTAACATTTAATATTTATTTATTTTTAATATTTATTAACATTTAATATTTACTTATTTAGAATATTTATTAATATTTAATATTTATAATATTTATTAACATTTAATATTTATTTATTTTTAATATTTATTTAATATTTATTTAATAATATTAACATTTAATATTTACTTATTTAAAATATTTATTAACATTTAATATTTATTAACATTTAACATTTATAACATTTATTAACATTTATTAACATTTAATATTTATTTATTTTTAATATTTATTTATTTATAATATTTATTAACATTCAATATTTATTTATTTTTAATATTTTTAACATTTAATGTTCTTATTTTTGCAACTGCACTTTTCCTGACATTGTATCCTACTGAATTATACGTATTTCCACAGTTTCCTCACTGTATATTGCTTATTTATCGTTGGTACGGAAATTTTTTTATTGTTCGCGTCCGTGGCATTCTCAAACGAGGGAGGGAACGAACGATTTCCCTCGGACGGAAATCCACGGCGTCGCCTCGAGACGAAACAATGTCCGATAGAGAGCAACAAACAAACGAAAGAAACAATCGTTGTTTCCTTGCGGTTCGTGCGGTGGATCACGTAGGATTGTTTGTTTTCCAGATGGGCTACGCGAAAATGGATCAGAAGGGATCAGGACTTCATCTTCGAACGTTCTCCCGTGCATTCATCATCGACGATGGCGAGGAGAGATTCGTCTTTGTCAGTGTCGACAGCGCAATGATAGGAAACGGCGTTCGTCAAACGGTAATTCCACAAAGAAACTTGAAGCCTTCTTTCTTCCCTCGTTCTTCCCTCGTCCTTCCCTTGACAGAAATTTCCAATCGCCAATTGGAAATGCCAAATGAACCTCCAAGTCGAATCCACCGTGATTTCTCTCCGCCTAGATATCTATTATTATTAATCTCTTGGTCGATTGTAGATAAGCAGTAATTTAAATAGTTTAATTGGAGACTTTTCTCGAGATATTGGATCGAGGAGGATAGATTATACATCAATCTTTCAACGATCGCGGTAGTAATAATCATCAGCGTTCGTTTGATAATTGAAATAGCTCGTGTTCTTGACATTTCGACGTTCCATTAGTCGCCGTGGTACGACAGAAATAACCAAATCCATCGTAACCTAATAATAATGTAATAATATATAAAATATTTATATATATATATATATATATATATATATATATATATATATATAAAATATATATTTAGAATGGACCAAATATTTAACCAAAAGGAAACATGGAATAGGTCTGTTGCATTTTATCAAATCATATATTTTGAAATATTCATTAAAAATCTAAAGCGTATCATTCTACAGAATTTACAGATATTAACTTATGATAGACTAACCTATGATAAATATTCACTGACTTATGATGCTAATTTAATCTTATGATTAAATACTAACTAAACGCACGCAACTTAAAGCTAAGACGCACGCATCCCACGATGTCCCTGCGTGATCCCTCGTCGTCCCAACATGTCTCTGCTAGATCCATCGTCGTCCATCGTTGCCCCACCGGGGGGTAAAATAGTTTACTTATCAATTGTACCTACAGTTCAGTTTAGATCGTGAAATAAAGAATGGAACGAAATTTTCACGATTTAAACTGAACTGTGCGTTGCGTAGTTCTTAGCTTGACATCGTTTCACAAACATTAAAGTCTATCGTTTTACTCTAACTTAGCTCGATAACGTTTTACAAACTTTAATGTTTGTAAAACGATATCAATTACCAGGTCTCACCACGAGGAGGTGACTACGCACGAGA
>NW_025109300.1:0-4347 GCF_011392965.1 Frieseomelitta varia
TTTTTTTTTTTTTTTTTTTTTTTCTTTTCTTTTGTTTGATTCACTGCTCGCGATAGCACGTCGGAACGTGGTACACTCCCCTGAATCGAATGTCCTGCCTCGCGGGAATCAGGCGGTTGTGCATTTCAGCTCGAGAACTCACGGACAGTTATTTTTATACCTCTTCTTCATTCTCCGCGACAACAAACAGACGGATCCGTGCACGGACCATACTTGCGACTTCTTGCGATATTTCTCGACGCACTCGTCGGCTTCTTGTAACCTGTTGGCGACGGCCACGGATACTGTCCACCCGAAACCACTTTCGTTCGTTACTCCTCTCGTTCGCACGGGAGGACACGTCGCATGTTTTTCGTGGAAACGCGACGATTTTCACAAAAAAAAAATATAGAAAATCACACGCACGCCACGCAGCTACATCCTTCTCCTGGCCTTCACCACCACGCCTTGCAGGTACAAAATCGAACAGCTCCTGCGTCACTCTGCCCTCAACGTATTCCCATGTATCCTGGCCGAGGGGACGTTCGAAACGAGAGTAACTGCCATTCGATAAACGACACCGTGTCCACGGCTGTCTTATATGTATATCGTTAAACACTGTTGCTTTCCCGCGTGCTCCCACCTTTTTCGAATCGGTGCGTCTACCGGCGAAGAGGCATTCTCGAGGCCGCGTGCCAAGCGAACGCCGTCGGAATACACAACGAAACAACAAGAGCAAGAGAGCTTCCCCTACGCGGAGAACGATTTTCCGTGGTTTTGTTAGTCGCCGTCGTTCGGTCGGGAACTGAAAACACGGAGGAGGCACGACGGGCCGCGACGTCTCTCTCGGCGACGGCGACGGCGACGACGACGACGACGACGACGACGACGACGACGACGACGACGACGAAGACGACGCCGACGACGATGGTACGACGAGGGGGGTGGGTCGTACGCGGCGCCTGCGTCGTCGAGCGTCGTCACCCCCACCAACGTCGCTCGCCACCCGATTACACCGCCCTATCATATCCCCTCGCCGAGCCAGTGATAATATTGATAAGGTCCTGGCGTCTCTTTCTCCGTACCGTGTCGTCCTCGTTTCATTGGAATCCGGTCATACGTACAAACCAGGAAGGGACGTCGCTGGATAAATGTGGATTCTTTCGAGAGAAACGGGCCGAATTGTTGCTTTGGTTCGTTGCTTTGGTTAGTTTGCACTTATTAATGGGCTTATGAGAGACGGTTGTCCGCTGGTACGTGTAGGAATTTGTGCAGGAATGTTGTTATTAGACGAAGACAAAGTTTTGTCGATATGTTCGTCATTTCTATCGACGAACGCGTCCGTAGTACGCGTAGGAATTTGTTTTACTTGGAAATCCAATGATAATTGTAAATATTGTACGAAGGGAGAAGATTGTTAGAAAGGTATATTGTAGCAATTCTTCTACAGTATCTTGATAATTATTTTGAGAAATTTCTGAGTCAGAGGAAATCTGTAAGTGTTGTATTAGATTCTAATGATTAACATTCAAGTTAAGAATTTGTGAATCTACAAACGTTTGTCGTGATAATTTTATTGTTCTGTTTCAGTTCGTGTGTCTTGTCGGTCGATATAACTACGCGCACTATCAGTTTAACCACGAACAGGCGTTGTTAACCTCGACTCACGTTCGAATCCGAGGTTAAATGTAAATCGTTACAAACCATCATTTAATAAAATAGTATAAATTAGCATATATTCTTTCCATACTGTAGCAACAATTTCGGAAACTTCAAACGCAGAGATTGGAAATGATAAATTTCTAAACAAAAAACTCTGTCAATGTTTGTTCCATTAAAAAAGAATCTTCTAATACTAACAGAAACTTTAATGATTGTTAACAATTGTATTACGAAGTGAATCCAGTTTCATCTCTTTTTATATTATTTTAAAATACTTGCATATTGATATCAAATTGGACCTCTTTTGCTCAGAAGGAACATTATAAAGAAATCAAAGAAAAGGATACCACTGACGAGCTATATGAATAAACCAAGCATTTTACGGGATTTCGTGGCCCGTGACCTGAAATACCGACATAGTAGAAAATCACTGGTTTTTTAGCGCACTCTATGCTTAAACAACGGTGAATTGGGAAACTACGTCAAGTAAAATGATCGAAGTTGATCAAGTAGTGAAGACGCCAGAAATTTGATTTTTGAAATCCATTACAGTGTTTTCGAATATTCAAAATCGAAGTGTAAAGCTAGTAACTAACCGAAATCACTTTACTATGTAACAAAAGGAGCTTTATCCATGTTTTACGGTATTACGATGTTATTCATATAGTAAATTAAAATCCTACAGTTATTAATAAGATATTAAAGAACCAATCAGCTCAAATAAATAAATAAAATATCAGCTCAAAATAAATTTTATTAAATATTCGATTGAATATACGAAAAATTAAAGAGGAGAAGAAAGAACAACCCTATCATTTACAGATATAATCATTGTAGAAGAAATAATTAATCCTAGACTTTCTAAAATATTCTTGTACGAAAAATATACAAATTCGGATGAAATATTTTCCATACGCTTACAAATTAGTTATCCAGATATTCCAAAACTATATATTATTTATTTTTCAGTAATCTAATGGTTATGTACAAACACGTAACCGAGATCGCAGCCAATCAACTCGTATTACTCATATTCAGTTATTAAAACTTGTAACGAACATTCTGTTTTGGATATTTTATTAGTCTATAGAATTTATAGTTTATAGATTTTATAGAATTTTCTATATTTATTACATTCCACGTATCACAATCTTATTTTGCTAATGTCAAAAAGATGTGTGAAATAAATTTAACAAGATATATTTAATTACCATTAAATAGAATCCAGGCACCATTCCCTCTAAATTCCATAGTCCATGTCTCATTCCATCTCTTCCATGTCTTATCCATCCAACTTGATAAATCTGTAACAAACTTATTTGTTGGAATATTAATTTAAAAAACTTAACACAAAATTTCCACACCACTGTCCCAAACATTTGAAAAAAAAAGGAAGCAAATGAATAGCCAGAAGGGCTAGATTACTGAAAAGGAAATCGCGCAAGAAGAACTATTAAAAAACAAGAATTTTCTACTCAACAACGCAATAACCAGAATGGCTATTGTACAATTATCTACATTATGAACTCGAGCAACAAACCGTAACTTGTTTCGCAACACTAATTCGCTAGCACTAATTATGAAATAGAAAATTTTCAAAATCAAACGCGAAGAGTGCTTCGTCATGTATAAAACTCCCGAAAATAAGTACGCGATGCTATTAATCTATGCACTCGTGTTTAAAAATGCGCAACACTAATTGCAAGGCGTCCAGTGCAACCATGCTGGAGGTTGCTGATGAATGATCTCTTCAGTACAATCCTTACAGCCGCATTAGGTGATCCAGGAGCAGGAACAGACTTCCACGAATTCAGTGAAAGAATTTGGGCATTCTGTAACCGTAACGCTAATTCGAAAACCGCGATCGTTCATTATCGCAACACTAAAAAGAAGAAAAATAATCGCGATGGAACAATATCGCAACACTAATTCTAAAACTATATATACTCAACGAAAATTATTATCAAAAATACAAAATCTATTGTATGAACAAAAAAACTAATACTCAAATATTCTAACATTTTAAAATTAATTAAAAACAATGACTCTATAATATAATTTAAAACAATAGAAAACATGACAAATTTTATTATATAAAACTCCAAGATAACTCTAAAAATTCATAATTAAAATTGTAAAAGACACTCGCGGTACTATAACTCGCAGCTCTAAAGCAAACACGATTATCATTTCTTCGCAACTCTAATTTAAACCGTAATTAATCTCTCGCAATACTAAGAAGAAAAACGCGATTTGCCCAAAAAGAAGATACACGATGATGGAGAAGAAAAAAAGTACAACTACAAATACTAAAAGAGCATAGTGACAAAGTAGTAACGAGAATGACTTCCCATGCTCTGGATTCATTTAAATAATCCAGAGGATGAGAAACCATTTGTTGCGACCCTCTTCGTGGCAGTTTGCCGGGCCTCTTCTTTTCTTCGGGCGCGATGCCCGCTGAAACTTAAATCTAAGCTCGAGTCTTTCTAATCGCAAACTAAAAAATAACTTATAAAGGTGAAATAAAAAGATAAACCGGGAAAGCTGACTCCAGTACACATGGACGATCATCGATCACAGTGATCGTTGTTCGTTCGCACGTGCGTGCTCGAGCAATACCTGCATAAACGTTCGTTTCGGGACCTACTCGCGACCTATCCACGACCGCGACCGCGATACTAAATTCGAAAAATCGAAGAGTAAAAC